>NW_027489668.1:0-30052 GCF_050948215.1 Halictus rubicundus | reverse complement strand
AACGGAAAAGATTAGTATTTCTTAATTTCTTCATTTCTAATTTCTTTTATTAGTATTAGTATTTGTATCTAGAAAACCTAGATACATATACTGTAATTAATTCAGATTTTTAGGTAGAACATTCTATTGTAAGAAATCAAAATCCTCAAAAAAGAACAGAAAATATGCAGATTACCTAAACCAGACTTTCATATGTTCTAAATCTAATATATTTAATAAGATATTATCGAAATAATTTTTTACAACAAAACGGTCAGGAATCGATTTTGTCCAGTTAATAAACGTCTACTCTGAATCAAGGGCCGGATTAAAAAGATGAGACACGAAGTACGCCGACAAATGATAGGCAAAAACATGCCAGCGGGCGCTGGTCGAAAACCGAAGGGCGACACGTGTCCTCGAAGGCTGAATGGATGCGATCAATAGGGAGAGGACAAACAAAGGGGTCCGCACCCCTGTATCTTCCGACGCGAATTAAATTCTCAATTTGATGCACCGTGTAGTCGTCCGGAAACAAGCCGGGCAAAATTAACAACAATCGAACGAACAAGATAGTGGCGAAAATGAATAGAAGACAGCCCTCGGGTGTATGAACGACGAGAAGAAAGAAGCAACGTACATACACGCTGCTCGCGCGATCACCAACGGGGGTGGGTTGGATTAAGGAATCCTGACTATTTCGAAGAAACGGGGAACGGACACATCGAATAATTGTAATCTGTGACCCAGAAATCGTGATCGAGATGGATCGACAGGCAATTTTAACTTCCTGCAAAATTTTTGCATTCTTGAAATTGGAACCTGGGCTCCCGTGTGCTACGTCATTTCAAGAGTTAGCGGAAGCAATTCGTTCTACACGAAAATTGTCAAGAAGAATATTTTTTAATGGACAATTTAATCCTTTAAACGTTCCCAAATATCGATCTGTTTAAAAATTACGTAAAATAACACTAAAACGGCGGGACCCGTTGAAACGAGTCTAAACAATGTTCTCAAATCTTCATTTGTCTAAAAAGCGCGTGAATAGACACTGGAACTAGAGGCCTAAAGATTAAAAATTGTATAATTCACGAGCGTCGACAGACTGCGCAAACGCATTCACGGAAGATCGTTCAATAAATATATTTCAATATGTTTACGATACGTTTATCAAAACAAAACACTCGAATGGGTATTCATGCGTCTGGTACTTAAATAACGATATAAAATAAAGCAATTGAGTTGCTGAAGAACCTGCTGTCAAAACACGGAATTGATTTCTCTCACTCAGCAGCTACGCGGTGTTGACGGGAATAACACGATTTTCCCTCTGTAGAAATGTTCCAGCGTGGAATGACAATTTCGTGTTCGTTCGTGCGTCACTGCATCCTCTTGAAAGCCACTCGAGAGCCATTCAGACCCGGTCACATTTTCGCCGTCAAAATAAAATGCAATAATAACCACAGTAAAAGCAAACGTTTCAGGCGATGCACCTAAAAATTTCGAAAGTCCCGACCAATCGTCTTACATCGAAAGAAAATTGTAGGTGGTATGTAATAAATATTGATTTTGAAGTTCGATAAAGAAATATCACGTCACTAGCATGTGACCGACGTGTTAGTCCAAGTTAACGACAGAGATAAAATCGTAATACAGTGAATTCTCGATATATGTGACAGGTCTTGCCAGCGTCAAGTATCATGCAGGCCTTGGCGACATATATAGAGAAATCACTTTGTATTACAAAATACTAGAAAGAGAAAAGGGAAGATGAACAGAGATAAAATGATGTTCATTCAAAGTTAACAGACATGGGTTCACCCAGCGGCGCGCGAAATTGACAAAGCCCGCCCGGGAAACAATAGTTATGAAACTGCGAAACCGAGAGGGGCGAGTCTCGTTCACTGGGAAATTGAATGATCGCTCGTTATGCACTTTATACAAGCAACAGAGGCTGATGAGACAATTAGTCGATTCCACCGAGATCGGATTAATTGATTTGTAAGTTTGCGGACCGGCGAGAACTCTGCACAAAAAAAATTCTATCTGCATTCTATCGATGCGACTTGTCAATAAACGGACATTTTAGTTTTATTCAAGTATATAAAATCGTGATTTTACAACACTCTGGTCATTTGTTGTCCAATTTTTTCGCTGACTTGCAACTAGACTTGTAGATGACTAAAATACAGCAGTGTGCGAATTAACGCGAACATACCGATATTTTGAATGTCTTATTAGTTTTCTAAATTTGGCAACATGACTATGTCAGTGGTTGCTGTGATGACCTGTTAGGTATTGACGTGTCGTTAGTGGATAAGTCTGTGACAAATTACATAATTACATAATTATTTCATTTCCGCTAACGACGCGTCAATACCGCTCGGCAGGTCAGCGCAGACTAATTCATCAAACGTACAACAAAATGGCCGCAAGCGCTGACAAAGTCATGATGCCAATTTCATGTTGCAAGGTCCAATCAATTTACTCTGAATTTTAGAAATTTTCGAAGATCTTCTCACACTATAAATGTGTAAAGGTTCACAATTTAATTACAGTAAATTCAATACGGTCCCAAGGAACAGCAATCTCTTAATTGCGCTCGTACACAAGCTTGTAAGTACTGGCTGCTGAGGGATGAAAAGCATCGTTCATGGTCTCGCATTTTAATATCCGCGAATCGATCAGCAAGACCCTCTGTCCGGCTCTGCGCGGATAGACTGCGAGTGAAATTAGCCAGCAGGCCATCAACGTGTAATAAAGTTTGTTTAATCAGTCACGATTACAGAGAAAGAGGCATTGCGAACGGTAGTCGAACCGGAAACGCGCTTCAATATCCGCGGATCGAATTTTCCACATATCAGGGATGCTGAACGCACTTCATTCCGTTTCTTAATTTCCATTTCTACAAACCGATTGTAACCTCGTAATGACTATTGCCTGTGCCCGCTTTAGGGGGGGTGGGGGGTGGGCGGGACAACCCGGGCACTTGCCCGGGGCGCCAAAATTTAGGGGCGCAATTTTGGCTGTAAGTTTGCAATTTGTTTTTTTGCCCGAGGCTTCGTAACCGCTGGAGCGGGCCCTGCTTTTGATCATCCCAAACTTTCATATGGAGAAATGCTAACAAATCGTTCGAATGCATGACGAACATGTAATTAATATACCGTCGATGTTTATTGGCAAATACAATTAGCTAGAACGAAATATGCGCTCACGTCGTTGCTCGTTATACTGATATTCCAGATAAGCCGTAGGCTATGGATTGACGATTCTCATTAATTTAACGGGATCAAATTCCTGTTGCAGTAAAAATCTTCCAAAAGGAGTTCGCGTTGGAACAAAATGGCGCGTGTTCTATTTAAAATCGATGGACAAAAAATGTAATAACGACTGCCTGAGAACCTCGCTGGTTCTAAATTTTAATAAATTTTATTTTATTATTTGCCTACTAGGAATATCGCCATTTTCGTTATCCCGAGGTAACAACTTTCTCTTCCACAACCAGCTATGTAACCACACTGTCAAGCAATCGCAGTTAAATTATATCCCCGCGAACCCTCGGGAAATGGAAAACTTTCGACATCGAAGAGGCGAGAAGTTCGCACAGGACACGTGCTCGGACACGAGAGATCCTAAGAGCGTGATTGCGGCTCGTTCAGCTGGAAAAGATCCTAACCACGTTCTTATGCTCCCTAACACGGCTATCTAAAGTCACGCATAAACGCCTCCAAGATCAAGGCGGATTTATTCGTCCCTTTGTCAACCGCTTACCCGACTTTTCCTTTGACGCGTGTTGCATAATGTCCCGTGAAAATTGAGTTGTTGCGACGAGTGCCATTTCGCTTTGTTCTATGCAGTTTTTCCGTTCTTAACGCAACGACCTCGTTCTCGAACCCTTCAACGAAATAGCCGATGCCCTTTGTCCCGGAAATGTACCTTCGATTTCCTCTGTGCGCGCAGACCGTCGCCAGTATAATGAATCAAAGATAAATTGTAACAGATACGCCAATTTGGTCTTACCATCTCGTAATTGAAATAGTGGAATGACATTTCTCCCTTTCCTTGTGTTTTATTCGAATTACTCTTTCTCTTTCTCTCTTTCTTCCTCTCTCCTTCGTTAAGGGAATTCAATTACCTCTGCTTGCTCGCCAAACTACATTGCATTTAAGAGCCAAGACTCCGCAGATTCGCGATAAGGTACAGTGACCACATTACCGACAAAAATAGGCGAAAAATGGTTTTACGTGCCTCAACTTTTCGTCCTTATATGAGAATATTTTTCGCTGGGAAAGCGCTTCTTTGAAAGAGGAAGGTTCAGTCTAGCGCGCGCTGATCGTGAGCTGACGAGATTATGCAGATATTTGGTAATATTAATATAAGCATTAGTAGTAGGCCAAAAAGTCGAGAGTAGCGCGCGCTAGATAATATCACCTGCTACAAATTGAGCTATATTTTGTCCTGATTCTCTGCGAAATAAAGCGAAAAACTTGAAGCACGTTTCCGCCGTCAGAATTCATGATATCGATAATACAGAGCAAAAAATGTGACCAGTTTAGTCACAGACTTGAGATCCGTCGGATCAATACCAAGACGGATCTGAAGTCAGTGCCTGAAGGCTGTGAACAGAAATTATACAACAGTCACCGATCTGATGACTCTGAAAAAGTCACGTGACTACCCTCGGCTCTTAATTACAATTTAATTCGCGGTAATTCGTAACCCAGTTGTGAACTGTACTGAATCCATCATTTTGTCGAAGCTGAAGTTAGTCTAGTCAACTTTACCAGTCTGGAATTGCAGATTGATGCGAAAGGAGCTCTGCAAATTTGTTTATAACATCCCAAAAAGAGAGATTCGTATATATTCAAGTTTTCCATACGAGCAGTTGACCCTGCAATATTTTCTGCCATTACCATCTTAAAAAACCTCAAAAAGCGTTCCAGTCTGGTTCGACCAGTGACCCGCAAAATGGTGGTTGTCAAGGGCTTCGTTGCAAGGATGCGCGACAGGTATTGTGCTTGATGCATCGGTTACCTCGTACTGGGGGTCGTTAATGGATTTTAGTTAATGCGTTTTCCTCAGCCATTAGTGCTGGTCCCCATTAGCAAGTTTAATTAAAAAATGTTCTCCGGACGCCGCTCAAGCGTCACCAACGCAATTAACAGAACGGTCGAACGGAAGGAAAAAGCCCGACTGCAACAAATAATTCAGCCATCCTGATGCGCCCGAGCACTATAAATATTCGCCGAACTACGCGCTTCGGGAAGAAGACGCGGGAAATACGGCAATTTCCGTCGACGTATTTTCAGCGAACAAAGACCACCTAACCTAACCTAAAGTCCACCTAACTGCACCGGACCAATACACCGATTCGTTCCCATCAAAAAGAGGAGAAACGAAGAAGAAAATTATCGAATTATTATTATCAGTGCTGTTGCAGATACGTAGGTGCACGCATTCACAATTTGAACGACGCGTGAAGGGCTCGAAAGTCGTTCAGTGTAAATCCAATTTTCTTATTTTAATTTTTATAATTCTGGGATTGTTAATATTACATATATTCTTCCGAACGTTTATGCACACATCTTTTGACATCGTCGATTTAGAAAAATTAAAGGAACTGTTGCTCAGTGATTTTTATGCAAAATAAAAATTTTCAAGCCTTGGAAGCTACATTGAAATTTATTTCTTTTCTCAGTGTTCGAGCAATCAGCTGTTCGGTGCCGCTGTGCGTCGGCACGCACACACAGCAAATTAGCGACTGCCGAACTTTGTTTGTATTGAGGACTCGGCCGTCGTCGCGGTTCGTCTCCCTCTCACCACGCACCCTTCGGGTGGCAAGGGTAGTTTGGGGTGCGTGGCGAGGGGAGAGAGCCGCGTCAATATACACGGCAATCCGTCGAGCCCTCGCTCTCTTTTCCGAGAATCGCAGTGGTAACAATAATAAATCAGTTAGCTCTCCCACAAATCACATTTTATTTCTCAAATCATTCGGATCGTAAGTTAAAGGTTCCTCGTTACGGAACCCAACGAAGATCCAAAACACTCCGTAACAATGAGAAGCTGAAAATAATTTTCAAAAAGTTATCTATTCGATCGATTCATTTTCGTTATAAATGCGTAAAATCCCATAATGCAAACGCGTTGACGTTGGTGTGGTGTCGTCCATGCGCGGTGCTTTTAATTGAGCCTGAATTCGATTACTCGGCTGTGGCGTTTACAACCGATATTTATGTAATTACAACCGCGGTTTAATTCTGACACGGCCTTATTGCGGAAAGAGCCCTCAGTAAATATCGATTTGCCAATAATAACTTCAACAGTGTTCGTTCGTTGGTCGGGTCACCCTAACCCCTTCGTGGAATCGAATTCCGACGCGAGTTGGTCGCGACAAACGGGAAGACAAAGCGGTCGGAGCGGTAGCTGGTAGGCCGACATGTGCCTCGGAAAGCCACCCTTCGGCTGACATTGAGGGCCAGAGTACCTTCTTTGGGTTCAGCTTCACCCATGATGTGCAAAATTAAAAAATGTGACAACAAATTTTCTCCGCGGTTGACATAAATTTTTCAAAAAAATTGTTTACATCAGCTAAGAAACTAATTTAATGTCTCGAAAAAATTGAAGCCCAATGAGTGTTATCGTCTTTTCGAAAGTGTCCGATTACTGCCGTTTCCTGCCCAATTCGAACAACCTAGTGTCCGTAAATATAAAATAACACAGTTTTCGTAAGCTAATGATTTTACCATTGGTTATCACTCATTCCCAAATTTTGGGATCACTGTACGAAAGCCCTTGGGAAACAGAAATTCTCGAATCAAGACACTTCCATTTTTCCACATCTGCCATAAGCTAATGATTTTTCTTTTCACTGTTATTCGTCCCGAAACTTTGAGCTCACTATACTGACCCTTAGGCAGACCTTGAAAAATTTTAGTTAAAAGAAGAAATAGCTATTCGAAATAATTTATTTCCCACCTTTATTTCCATATTCCTGTTTGCAGATAAAAATAGTATTGATTCATTTGATACATTAGCAATTTCAAGTATTATATTATTTCAATATTTATATTTCTTTATTTCAAATATGTCAAAAGAGGGTCGGTATAAAGTATACTCAAACGCGACAATCTCGGCACCAGATATAATTTTGAAAAATAACTTCACAATTATCTCAAACAATTATAAAATAAACTAATTATGTTATTGAACACGTATGGGAAATGTGTATGGGAGGGGATGACGGAAGAGGATGGCAGGGGATGGTTTGGGCAGTGCTCGGGTCGAGGGGGAAGGGGAGGAATGGTTGAGGAAGGTGGGCGAATGGTGGGAGAATATGATTGGAAGAGTCGATCGATGAGGTTAGGGAAGGGGGCGGAGGTGTGTGTGAGTGTGTGAGAGAGAGAGAAAAGACAGGTATGCTGTGTATTATTATTTTTTCTGTGATAAGTTGCATAATGTAACTTATTGTAGGTTAAGTTATTGTATTTCTGGCGTTGGTTATTTTATTTTTATATTGTTACTTTTATCCTATTTTATGGAAAGTCGACAAGATATCTCTCTCTCTCTCTCTCTCTCTCTCTCTCTCTCGCTTGTGTATAAAGCTGTGTGCGGTTTTGCGTGGTAAGGTAATTGTTAAGTTAGCAATTATCTGAAATAATTATAAAATAAACTAATATTTTATTTGAAATAATGTTTCAAATGATGTCACTTCTAAAGCAACCACCACACTCCGGGTTTTATCCGTTTATGGAAAAAATGAGTAGGTAAAGTTTAAATTATGGTTATTAGCGCGTGTTATAGGTGAGCAACAAGTCCGTACAGTGTAGCGAAGACGGAATAACAAATGCATCTAGGCCGCGCGGCTGCCGTAGCTTCTGATTATCAGTTGTAAAAGATGGAGACAGGCCCTCGAGGTGTTTGTCTTTTGCTGCAAACTACTTACAACTTGTCCTTGATATAATATTTACAAACAGTCTTGTATTCTGTGCAGCAATTCTAACGATTTTTAGTTGACCATCGGCAATGTAGGTTGCACTTGAGTTGATTCGATGACAGAGCACCTGCGTTTAAGTCACTCAACGGTTAACAAAGTTGCAGCCAGTAATCAGCACTGACCTATTCACCGCGGGTGTGTGTATGCAAAGTGTTGGTTCTCTATTACTGTTGCCATCAATCTCACTAAAATAGTTCTCTTTAACTTAAGGGTATATGCAACCTCGTAGACCTCATAAAATCGAGTGAATCTAACATTTTTCTCTCGCGTACAAAGATACTGTAAACAAAAGACATTCTTTTAGAGAATATTAAGCAACATTTTAGCTTTATTCTCATATTTTTGTTTTTACGTAAAATTGCAAAATGGAGGAGTTATATAACATGTAGCTGTCTAAGGATGAATATAATTGCTTCAATTAAAAACTGTGTTCCCCGTAAAATATAATATAGCTACCAGGCCGTTGCAAAACCGCTGTAATTTATCTCGGCGAATTTTTATTTTGCAATTCCTACGCAGTGGGCATTCCATTACACTATGCACCGAAATAGATTGAACGGTTAGACGGAAAAAAAATCCACCCTCGCCAGAGGCATTCCAATGTCCTGTAAAGAAAAAATCTGCGGCAAGTTTGATTGAATAATAATTATCGGAATTTCTTTCGGGGCATAGTCCGGGCTCCGATATCGGGAAACCATCCCACGATTAGGAATAATCTTTTTGGCTATCGAAAGTTTTTGAGTATTTCCGATATTATCGCGAACCGATTTACGCTTTGATAAATTATAATTAAATTACTCTTTTAGACGCTCTTTCAATTACTAAAGAGTCAGTTCGTCATACCGAACCGTAAGATTTTTCTGGATGAATTAGTTTACTACGCGAAGGGAAAAAGAAATTTCGAAAGAATTGCGGGGAAAATACTAAAAGTTCTTTTGTACGAGAGAAAACACACAGAAAATGAAAATTACTTGCATAGCAAAATTTTAAAAATTCGGTTCCGACCAATTGCAATTTTTTTATAAAAGATTCTTTTATTTCAGAATATTCATTCTTCTAACATTTCGAAGAGGGCAAAGTCGTTTCGTACAATTTTTATAAAGTTGCCATTTTAGAAGTGTCCGAATAGAACTGTGACAGACCGTATGTCTTCAGACACTATAATTATGGACATTACACGACGCTGTAATATTGGTACGAAACTATAATCAAATAGGGCGCGGCGGGGGGGGGGGGGGCAAACGGAATAACCAAGTAGCATTGCAACCCCAGTATATTTCATCCCACCGTTCGTGTCACGGCTGAATGAAAAAGAATGTCGCTCGACAATGTTGCTGGAAAAATGAGCACAAGATTGACGATGTATACTATACAGCACGTTGCGAGGCAGCCTTAGGTATTTATCGACCGTGGCCGGTCGACATCCGATAACGAAAAAAAATCGAAGTGGAGGTGCTGCCGCGGTGAAAGTAGCCACGACCCTGCCGAGAAGGGGTGCAACTTAAAACAGAAAAGCAATTTCTTTCAATAAAGAACCCGTTAGAAACTCCTCACAATTCCCTTACATTATCCTAGCAAGAAAACTCCGACCCAAAGCATACGCGAAACGAAGAAAATAAATATACTGACGAGAAAGTGTCCCTTTAACTAGAATCTTCCTGGAAGCATCCGTTTGCACTCGAGCGAATACTCCTCCTGACATTTTTCACCGTTTTCTACATAGCGTGCAAAGTATACTATTATAAAAATATTCTTCACTGTTCAGGGTAATTGTTTACGCCCCCTTGTATTTCATAATGCACCGCTGAGCATTCCTCATAACAGGCTCCGCCCTAAAAGCAGAGGAAAATATTATTTCAGTAAATGGTTCATTTTATTCCAAATCGTTTGCACACTTCGGGAATAACGCGTTCGACTACAGTGACATTCTTTTATTATTTCATTAAGTTCTTCCTCGCGAAAAGTCGCTTCTCCTTCAAAATACCATTTCATTCGAACTGTGTAACAACGATCGCGTTCCGAACGCTGCAAATAATCTTGTTTTATCTGCTTTTCGTTTGTCTTATTTGATTTTCCGCAAATGAATTCACAGAGTCGGTCGCGGAAATTGTCGCGCGTGTATGGCAATCGCGATTTCATTCGTGCAAGAAAAATCAAATTAATATCCCCCGCGTAGACATTCGATATTACATACGATGCGAGAGAAACTCTTCGCGTTTTTGTCACCATTTGTTTTTCACATTTCGTACGAGGACGTTTCACGTTCGATAAAATGGTACAGCTGAAAAAGGCTATTGCCGAAATTATTTCTCTCTCCGTGGTCGTGCGTTCTATCGTCGTAGCAGTTGGTCAGATATTAAATCGGAGTGACGAGCGACGGTCGAGGGATAAATCGTAATCAGAAAAGTGTAAATACACGAACGATCAAACGTACAGCGTTAACAGACAGGGTAAACCAACGGTTCGGTTCGGTCATTTGAGCAGGATCGATCTTTGTCTACGTTTCACAGTGGGATTTCGATTGCGGCATCTGATTCCCGGGTCTCTTTCCTCATCTCTGACGTTCGCGGGGGTGGGATAGAAAGGGCGTCGCGTGCATACGGTTTCGCTGTCAAAGGGACGATACGTGGTCTCCAGCGAGTTTTGGAAAGGTACACCACAGGTTGGCGAAGATATTGTTACCACCGGGGGTTCTCCTGTTCCGATTGAAGAGAAGGGTGGTATTTGCTGACAGCAGGTTGGTGGTGCACACCGCAACACGGATTTTGTGCAAGAGACTCTTGAAAACCGTGCGCACCCCTGTCGCGCGAAAGAATTCTCCCCTTTCCACGGGCGGCGTTTTATTTCCCGAGAAATCGTTTGTCCCTGATCCGCGTGGCTGGAAAAATATCAGCAGCGAACCTAATAAAAGTGAGAACACCTCTCCTCGCCTGTGACGAAATGCGGAAAATACGAAGCGGATACCGTTGCTCAACGTATCCTCTTCGAAACGGATTTATATTATTTAGTGATTGTAAAATCGAGGCAGCCAATCGATGGGGGCAGAAATAAAATAAATCAGCATACGAGAAGCATGTAACAATTTCTGATATTTCGCAGCCGATTGAACAACCAGCGATCGAGCAGTGGCTCCTGAAACTTAGTACTCTGACGCAACGGCGAAGGGCAGACGGGGTGGGGCCGACACGAACGTGAACGCTACCAAGCAGAACCGGGGGTAATGTAGAATGAAAAACGAGGAAAAGTCGAAGATAAAATTTCAGTGTAGCTGGAAAACGCGGAGTATTTAGCCGATTTTCTCCTTACGGCGCTGAAAACGTAACAATGAAATTATTCCAATACCAAACAATTATGCGACTTAACGAGCAGGTGGGTAAAAAGTACCGACGAGTATAACGCTGTACGTGAATTACATGGAAATTCGTAACTGCTCGAGCATTGTGCCACTCTCAATGACAGGGTGCTTCGGCGGCACGATTATTGATGTTCCTCGAAATGTAAAATGTAAAATGTAAAATGTAAAATGTAAAATGTAAAATGTAAAATGTAAAATGAACTAAAACGTAACGAAGTCAGTCAATCAGTTTAACAGCTACCCCGGGAACGAATCTTAAAGCAACGCGGTACTATACTCAAAAATTAATCGGTCTTGAAACTCAATGCTGGAAGCGAATGCCATATTCAAGAAACAACCCTTTTCTGCGATTATCTTTGCATCGAATTGAAATGTATAAATACTATGAACGCATACAAACCCGCGGTATACACATACTATTTTTAACCTCGTAAATCGTATGTGCAAACCACATCCCTTAACGATCTCTTTAACGATCGTTATATAACTCTCCACGAGCTGCGAAGATCATCGACTTTATCAAAACTGTTGCAACGGAAAAATCGTGTATCGCCATTGTACAACAGGATATTTTCGTGCCAACCCACTCGAATCTATCCGTGTTTGTATACTTCAAAAAAGTGTTGAGCATGTGAAAAATGATTAGTTTAGCAGATATTTCAATTTATATAATGATAAACGGTCCCAACAAGCTTCGCAATTGTTAATCCGGCTAATTTTCCGAGAACCGGACATCAACGAATGAATTTGTTAGATTAATGGCCGTCCAGGAAGGTGATTTCATACCCTTCATTCTACACGGGGGCTAAACAAGTGGCTCGGACGTCGAAACAGAAGACAAGCTCGCCGATGAATAATACCGCAGCTAAATAGGGGCTGGAGGGCAACAGTTTGTCGAGATAATTAATCCCGGACGGAGGAGTCTTTGGAGCAATTGGAAGCCATTCGACTGTCGGCGATCGTGTTCCGGTAAATTCAAACATTCTGGTGGACTACGGTCGGGGATTCCATAAATTCCGGCGAGAGCGAGAGAGAGGGAGAGAGAGAGAGAGAGAGAGAGAGAGAGAGAGAGAGAGAGAGGGAGGGAGAGAGGGAGAGAGAGAGAGGGAGAGAGGGAGAGAGAGAGAGCGAGGGAGAGAGACGGAGGGTGTAAGATTTAAGAAAGGTGTCAGGAGTTCAAATAACAGATGGCCTATCGAGGAAAACGGTCTTTATTTGGTCGTGGCTTCGACGAGACTGTCCTCCCGTCCCAAAAGTCGTTCGGTCCCCGCTTCTCGCATCGTCGCGCCTTAACCTAAACGGTGCGTGCGCCTCCTTCTAAACACTTAGCTGTATCCCGATACGAACCGTGGCTATTACTAATCGAAGAAATCTACGCGACGCGCCGGGAACCCTTGGTAGATTCTCCCATATGACCTTGGCACCCTTGGAATAGTCTACCTGGCGGCTTGTACCTTCTGAACGGTTTAAAGTACCTGTATCGATAGCGAAAACTCAAATTACAACTCGCGAGCTCGCCAGACCCGTCTCTCGAATCTTCTGGTTTCTCTAAAATTTTCTAATTAAACAAAATAATTTCTCAATCATTTCCTCTCTTTTATTTCGGAACTTCCTACAGGCAAACGATAGGGGAAAATATTGATATAGTCTCTGAATAGTTATAATTCAGTTTCGAACATTAAGTACTCGAACATTAACTTAACAATTATTTTGTAATAGTGTGTATAATACACGAGTATTCTCGGGCTTTTAAGTTAAGAGATTAAGGGTTGTACTAGTAGAAACGGACTACCTTGTGGTGACTGATTAGAAAAATTCTCGATATTCTACGGAAATAAATATGGCTGATAAATTAATCGATTTAATTCTGGTATTATTGCAAAGAGTACACTTTATTGTACATTTAAAAAAATCCTTGCAATTGTATAAATACAAATATGGCCGAAAAACTGATTTCCGTATTACACAGGCTCATCCTTCCCCTTTATTGTGAGCTCTTAAAAAATTGATTTTAATTGGTACACACCTTGTTGATTATTTTTACAACATTGTCGCAATTGTGTATAAAGAAACAAGGTCCATAAAATATTTCCGACCTACATCCGCCGCCGTTTCGCCTATTTCTTTCCAATCAATACCTGTTTCGTCAGACGCGGCGTACCTACCACTTGTTGATTGTTTGAAAATCTATTTCCGCGAAAAGTGCAGCACGACAGTGGCTGGTAACCAAACAGAGAGAGAGAAAAACCCTCAAAATGATTAAACGTGGAACAGATTCGCGAAGGAAAACGCACGAACCGCGCAACAGGAAACCGCCATTATTCTACCGACACGAAATGTTTCCCAGCGCTCCAAGGACACACTATCACATATTGACATATTATCGTCACATAAATTGACATACCATGTATTTTTGCTCGTGTGAACTCGGAATTGTGTACTACGCAACATAGCGCCGAGGAAACCCCGAAAATTCTCGAAAAATAATCGGCAAACTTCGGCGCGAAGTGCCCGCCATTTTGGCTCGCGTTATACTCTTAGTTATTCTGCAGTCAATGTTTCATGTTTTTAAAAGTTTTATTTATCTCTGTCGCGATTATCTAACAGTTGAAACAACTAATCTATAACTGTAAATTTATAATTTCTTTTAAGGTATTAATAATATTGTTTGTAATCATAGAAAATGATATAATGTATTTAATGATTTGTGACGGACGTATCCCGAATTAATAATGAACCGAAAATAAATTACGGGAGATAGGAAATTCTCGCATAACAACTTCTTGGGGTACTCGTCTTCAACTACTGTAACGTTGTAAAGGAAACGATACTTCCTTCTGACTTCGTTTGTCTCAAGTTTCGAGCGTAAATTAATTTAAGAAGCCAGAAGACTTGTTTTGCAGACGCCGGATTAATCGTACTCTGTTCTACTTGCTTCAATATCTAACAAACAAGAGAGGTTGGCAGGTCACAGGATACTGGTTGATACATTCGAAGTGGCCCTAAAAGTCCTTCAAAAATCCCTACTGTCTCAAAATCTTTGTCGGTGACAAATAAACAATATTATTTATTTGACCAATTTTTGATAAACGAATCACTGCTATTTCGTTGCACATCAAAAACTTGTACACTCACTCGAGTAAATAATTACTTGGGTAAGCTAATTTTATTTTTCTGAATTTCTCTTAATTTTCAAAAATACGTTAAAAAATGTTGCAACGGAAGCGTTAACAGCTCCACTCTGAAAATCTAACTGTCTTCGAATATTTCATACACATGATTAAATGTTTATAAGGTTCCCACGGTGCGGATAAATTTTGGACAATTACGGTAGAGATCTTTTCGACAGTTACGGAGAGAATACGGCATTCGACGAACGGGAAACGAATTAATGACGAATTTGACACGAATAACGGGGAAACAACTAAAATTTTATTTATTCTTCGTTATTGCGAATAAACTTTAGTAATTCAAGTTTATTTTTAAATTATTTTAAATTAGTTTCGAATTGTTTGACCAATACCGAACTTTGATACAGAGGCAGACAAGCGAATTCCAGTTACAATCCGAAACGCGCCAATCGCGAAAGCATTGTCTGTTGATAGTACTGTTGTTAGTCTGTTGATAGACAGACGCGCGTCGGTCCGGGGAACGCGTAATCACATAAAGGACCGCAGAGAGAAAACTACGCGATTGTTGTCAAAAGACGAAACTATGCTGAATGTAGACCGCGGACTGTTGCAGGAGCAAGCCGCAGTGGGTGTAGGGGAATCAAAGGGCGGGCTGCAATGTGCGGAGCGAATCCAGAGAGTTCGAAGTTAGATAATTAAAGGCCACCAGGATGGTGCGTTCGGTGCAGCAACAAACAGCGAAACTATGTGTAGCAATCGGGGGTTGTAACTTATTAAGCTGCAACTAGCGCCGAGAAGTCAAATGGAAATGCAGATTCACATTTGGGGGAGATTTTATAAAGCCAATTTTTCCTAATTGTAAGACCCTCCCGAAAATAATTCTGACGTCTTGAAATTTTCATCGGCAGACCCCGATTGTTCAAGCAAAATTTATGACGCGCTCAAAAATTTGATTTTGGGTGAAGAGGACTTTTCTAAACGAAGCCGAGCAGAACATTTTCGCGGAGGAAAAAGATAACTTTTAAAAAAGTAAAACAAAAACTTAACCCTAGTCTGTTTTAAACTTTTAAAAACTTAAGTAAACTTAAAATTTATTGTAATGATAAAGGTTATTATAAAAAGTATATTCTGCAATGACTACACATCGACTTTTGTTCTCTGCAATTTTTTTTTTTCATTGAAAACTGCAGAGAACAGAAGTTAACTAAAAATGTATTCCTTCTTTCAACAATTCTAATGAACAGAGAATAATGTAATAACTAGACTGTGGACCTATATCTTGTATTTTTGATTTTTATTTAGTGACGACAATCTATAACTTTAACCATTTGTCCTGCTTTAACCGCAAAAGATACGCGAACTCTTTTCACACGCGACGATTCTTTGGACTCGCCCGAGTTGAATGGCGTATTTATTGTATAACATTTTTGTATAAAATTAATAGAATAATATAATATTAGATTTTCTGAAGATTTTTGGAGGATAAATTAATTTTTTTGTTTCTTCGGACATACGCTCGAAATCGTTGAAAATCTGACTGAACGTGTTCTCGATATTTCTATAAAGTGATGTGAAATCATCATTTTAACGTTAAAAATTAAGGGTTGCAGGCAAAATCTACCTACGTCATAGAGTGAACCGTCTCCCTTTGGGCATATCGTGAAAAAGCTGTTACAGGTGATACAGACGTAGCGTTTGATGAATCAATTTAAATAGTGCCGCAAGGGACAGGAGAAGATATTGTTGGACACTGTGAAATTTACTGAACTTTCGGAATTGCTTTCCCGGAGACCGTGCGTCCGATTCTATTGAAACTTTTAGGGCGATTCGTCATACCGTTGACGTAACGAAAACACACGTAAATATAAATTGCTTTGACAGGAAAATATTGTTGCGGAGGCTTCGGCCCCGCCTCGCCGGCAAACACATCCCTCAACCAAACAACAGACCGAACACTACCAACAACTAAATAACTGTTTATTGGCTGTCAACGGACAATGTTAAAAGATGCGATACAGGTGCGTGCTCTCGCTTCGACGACTCGAGAGATTCTGTCGTCTGTCTTCTTCTTAACAACAACCCCGTTGGCCGGATACCACAATATCGATACGACGGCCAACTTCTCTCGATCGCCGCAATCGACAGCTTCCATCGTAACACTGCTGCCCCTCTCGAAAAAACGGGCGTCCCGACCGCGGCTAAATTCGTCTGCGGTAACGTCCCAACCTTCACGCCTCGTAATCGAAAGACGGCTCCTTGACATGTTAACCTCTGTCTGAAAAGTCGGTGAAAGAAAAGAAATTTTCTTTAACCCGGTGGCCTCAATCAGACAGTAAACGTCCCGACATTTGTCCTCTGTCTCAGGGGAAAACCACCTAAAAACCCTGAGCAGGACGCTGGCTTAGGACGCTAGTTACTGTCGATATAAAAGCGTCATTTCTGACGTCTTGTGTCTATCTAAAAGTGACAATTCAAAGTGACCTGATATTTTTCATGATTTCCTTTGTAACAGTGAATTGAGCTTGTGAATCGTGAACGTTCCGACAGAAAGCAATTTTTACGGAAAATCCCATGAAACAATTTATTTTAATAGTATCATCGTTTTTAGAAATTCTAACTGTTAATAGAGATTTTCTACGTGTCGTGCTGAGTATCGTAGGAGCATGAACTGATCGCGTGCCATAGCTCTGTTAATTTTACGGAATTTTTAATTAAAATTCCGGAGGGCCAGACAACGGTATTCGATTACAATATTTCTCGAAATCAAGCCACGAAATTCTATCGTATTCTAACAATAATTATTCTGATTATTAAATAGATTAAGAAATAATTTAATAAATAATCAAATTGTTTGACGAATACTTCGCGTTTGCTTTAAACCTCACAAGAACACTTCGATTGACTATTTCGCCGAGGGATTTTTCGCATGTTCCGGGAAGTTCATATTTATTCATCGAGTTGCATTGGCGTTTGAAAAAAACGGAAGAATGGGATGAAAAAGTTCTTGTTTGCATATCCGACATATGTAGATATTCTCGTTGAAATCGCGTACGTGACGGGCTTTCTTGATTATCCGTAAAAATTCGAATTTCAGTCTCCGCTCGAAAAATTTGCGTCACAGAGGGGAATCATTATTCCCGCAGGGTATTATATCCCGTCGGCCGGGATCGTGTGCGCCCGAATACGAGGCGCATACAATAACACGCGATCCGCTTCTTGTTCCATATTTCACGGTGGGTCCAATAAGGGTCACAATTAAGCCCGCAGTGTTCGTCTTCCGCCATTTGACAGTGTCTAACTCTCCTTACGCAAATTTATGCGCGGTGACTTCCGGCCCGTGTTAATTGCGACGTGGAATCCGTGGAACACCGTATCGAACGCGATTGTCGAGAGTGGATTGTCAAAAATGGAATTGAACAACGGGCAATAAACAAACATCGTTAAGTGCTAATTTTTGTTCGCTGTGGATTTTATGCATTTATAGAAAAATGGAAACTGGAAATCTAAATTGTGAAGGTGTTAGAAAAATTGGAGAATATTATGTTCAATTTATGAAAGTTGTTGTAAGAACAGGCACATTTTCATCTAGTTTTTATTTTTTACGATCAACTTATTTATTTAGAACAATTTTATTTTCTATAAAGGTTTTCGATACAAGAATCAAAAGTTTCTTATCGAAATGCAACAATGGTGTCGAACAATGTCCTCAACGGAGCTTTCCCCTTGCAATTTCGTCCGACATTTTGGTCTCGGAGTGAGTCGTGACTTCGCCATTTTGAAACTCTGTTCCGACAACATCGATCGCGAAAAGGGAAGCCCGTGACGCGGCAATAGTTAATACAATGTTATACATCGACTGACTGTTGGACCAGTCAACCGGAACCACGTCGGCGTGAGGCGTGGAGACGTCCCGCGAAGCGCTGCGTTCTCCAATGACGATGCGCGGCCCTGAAAACAATAAAAAGATAACCACGCCTAGTCCCGGGTTCGCCTGGGAACCATTCAATCTCGCCTGGGGTTGATCGATATTCGACGAGATATATGTTACAAATATTATTTAATATTCCAGACTGTATTTCGCTTAAAAAAAAAAAGAATAATAATTTCAATGGTTCCTTTTTAAACCGAGGACCAAGGTTTCAGAATTTCTGAATAAATGGTACAAAAGCGGCGACAATTTCATAGAATTAGGCTGCGGATTTTAGGCGTTTATGGCAAAAGTAGGTCAAAAATAGGTCAAACACAAAACCATAAAGACATCAGAAGAATTTTTACGTCATGTTCGACACTTTCAGGTGATTAAAAACGAAAATATATTTTCATTTAATTTGGGTCAACGAGTGACCCGATTCTTCGATGGTGAATGTTCGGAGCGAGGCGAGGGGCTATTCGAGATTTTGGCCGCCATGATGTTCTTCATCGAACGGGGAACTTCCCCGGGATCGTTCGAGCCGAAACCAGGTCATGCAGGTGACCTGCCTCCGCCCTCGATGGATTTATGACGATGCGTGACCTTTTACTGATAACGTTAATTGTTTACGTTGTTTATTCGGAAGGTACTACTTCCTACAAATTTCAATTATCATTTCTGACGATCTTTACGATCTTGAAATATCTTGTCCACCAGACGAGAAGCCACCCCTCAATCTTTGGAGCTTCGTTTATTTTCCCTAGGGGATGCAGGTGACCCGCCTCGGACATCGATGGATTTATAACGATGAATGACGTTTCACTGTTAACGTTAATTGTTTACAGGAAGGGAAAACAGTGATTTGTCTATATATGTCGCCGAGGCCTGGATAATAATCGTCGCGGAATTAAGGCCTTTGCACACTAGACCGCACCGCCGCCTGACCAGCACCGCACCGCCGCCGCCGTTTTGACTTTCTTCATAGGCCTCCTTGGGAGTGCGCACACCTACCGGCAACAGCACAGCATGGGATCGCCTCTCTATCGCCTCGACAGAAGGACATTCTCGGCGAGAATGTCCGAAAAAGTCAAAACTAGATTTGGTCGATCTAGTGCGCCGCACTATGGTCTGGAAACTCGCTTTTTGTAGCCAAAAGTATTTTAGCGTTATTTCAAGATTATTAAGGTTATTTGTTTCGACACCAACTATAATATTATGAAGTCAGAAATATATAGTAATATTTTAAAAATCGAGGTGATCCCTATTTTTTATAAAAATCTGTGCGGTGAAACAATTCGTCATTATTTATTTAAAAAGCTGTTGACTAGAACATTTCAGAGTTACTCGTGGTCACCGTTTTTTAAATTTCTCGGGTGTAGCATTTGTACATTCGTCGAAGAGGTTGGGGTCTACAAATTACTTTACAGTAAACAGATGTTGTTCGACTCTGCCGACTTCCAGCTCAATAGTAATGATCTGTCATAAACCGCTCCATACAGAGCAGCGCCGGGGGACGGTACCTAAACAAACCGAGTCT
Source organism: Halictus rubicundus (assembly GCF_050948215.1). Taxonomy (NCBI): domain Eukaryota; kingdom Metazoa; phylum Arthropoda; class Insecta; order Hymenoptera; family Halictidae; genus Halictus; species Halictus rubicundus. The sequence continues at coordinate 10,147 of NW_027489668.1, read as the reverse complement.
ATCGTAGGTATGCCTATCCCCATCTCTGCCGCGGCTGTTGGCCCAATTTTTGAGGCCGAAGGTCGTCGCGTTACACAATATGTGTGACCGCTGCAACCAATATTTCGAATTCAGTCGAAAATGCGTGTGAAACAAGGCCTGCCTCTTCCACTCTGAACCAATCGGCCGCGCATTCGTATCTAGATACGTCACCGCAGTCCTGCCGGGGAACCTTCTTCTAAGCTTCGCATCAATACAATGTCACCACTTCGAACCCATACGAAATGGCGTCTTGCCACCCCCAACAATCGTGTAGTAGTGGGCGGTAACAGTTTAATATCGTAGCCCACTCCTATAACTCACAGCTTACGTCCTATATCATGGAGTTAATCACACGGGAATTTCTTAGTAAAAATAGTATCTATTGAGTCATTGGGAAACAAGAATGCACAGGTCACCTGAAAGATGGCAACAAGTCCTTACAAATAAAGGAAATTATATCATTGAATAATATGAAACATGTATTTTTATAAATTGATTCAAATGTTTTCTTTGAAATACGGCAGAACTTTCCCTCCAATCTAATATATTTTTATAACAGTTTCAAGTACTCAATATTTGCAATTTTTGATGCTCCGCGAATTAAAAAACTGAATTTCAAACAGGAAGAATCGTAGAATACGACCGTATTTTTAAAAATATTTTTACACTTTAACCGGTGGTAGAATTTGCAGAACAAAGATGTTTCCAATATATTTTCATTAAGAAATTACATTTGCGATAACATGATGAATTATTTAAGAAGTATTTTATATGTATAATTTACATATGATAAAATACATATAAGGATGTGCGATCCTGTTTCAGCGTTTTGCTTAATCTGAATTTCACGATTTTGTCTTCAGAATGATATATCCTAGGACAAAATAATCTGAAATGAATAATAATTTGGATTTAGTAGCTTGGAAGAGTTCTTAGTCTGTTGCAAAAAAAATTTTTTAATATCTCAATCTGGAAAAATCGACTTTTGGCGCTAAAAGGCGGCTTCCCTACATATGCTTGACTTTACGATTCCCTAGTAGCATTTATAGTTGTCATTTTGTTGGGCATTGATTGCGATATTGGTTGGCCAACCATTAAAAATGTCGCCTTTTTATGCAAGTGGGCCATCGGTCATCATGTACGTAGATGCTACGATCTGAGCTACTAGATACGTCAACAAATTCGCTTCGCCCCCTACTCGCTTCGCTCATCAACCCCGCGACTTCGTCACTCGGAGTTTTTGCGTGACAGAACTATCCTATACAATAGAGAGATATCTAAAACACGAGATATTCGAGCGTTTAGAAACGCGGTTTCCAGACCGTATAATATCACGTTCATTATCAGTGACATTAAGAACCTTTGATTATCAATTTTTAGAAAATTTCGATGACATTTTGAATTTTGACCACAAGTGAGCATTGTAAAGGGAGCATTGTGAGCCTTAAAATAATTCTACAATAGTTTTGGCAATAGATTTGGTGCGGTGCTGGTCAGGCGGCGGTGCGGTCTAGTGTGCAACGGCCTTAATATTCCAGACTGTATTTCGCTTAAAAAAAAAAGAATAATAATTTCAATGGTTCCTTTTTAAACCGAGGACCAAGGTTTCAGAATTTCTGAATAAATGGTACAAAAGCGGCGACAATTTCATAGAATTAGGCTGCGGATTTTAGGCGTTTATGGCAAAAGTAGGTCAAAAATAGGTCAAACACAAAACCATAAAGACATCAGAAGAATTTTTACGTCATGTTCGACACTTTCAGGTGATTAAAAACGAAAATATATTTTCATTTAATTTGGGTCAACGAGTGACCCGATTCTTCGATGGTGAATGTTCGGAGCGAGGCGAGGGGCTATTCGAGATTTTGGCCGCCATGATGTTCTTCATCGAACGGGGAACTTCCCCGGGATCGTTCGAGCCGAAACCAGGTCATGCAGGTGACCTGCCTCCGCCCTCGATGGATTTATGACGATGCGTGACCTTTTACTGATAACGTTAATTGTTTACGTTGTTTATTCGGAAGGTACTACTTCCTACAAATTTCAATTATCATTTCTGACGATCTTTACGATCTTGAAATATCTTGTCCACCAGACGAGAAGCCACCCCTCAATCTTTGGAGCTTCGTTTATTTTCCCTAGGGGATGCAGGTGACCCGCCTCGGACATCGATGGATTTATAACGATGAATGACGTTTCACTGTGGACGTTAATTGTTTACAGGAAGGGAAAACAGTGATTTGTCTATATATGTCGCCGAGGCCTGGATAATAATCGTCGCGGAATTATCCCCACTACCGCGGAATTATCCACGAACCTGGAGAGGCCTCGGACGCCAAGGAGTGTGAACATAAACGACTCGGGTATGTCTCCTGAACGATTCATGACACTGGCAAGACCCGTGTTGTTGACACATATCGAAAATTCACTGTACTTCCAAATTTCGGTAATTCGGAAAATGTCCGGCGATCGACAAACCAGCCCTCGATCGCTTGTGACTCATCTCAACTTCGATGAACTTATGAGAACGACGAGAGACGTTTGATCTTAACTGCCGTGTCCTTCTATTTTGGGGGGTGCTTAACGAGATATTTAAACAGACAATTGTTTAAACAAATAAATATTTATTATTAAAACAAATGTTTGAACCAGTACATTTGTATTATTGAAACAAATGTTTAAACCAGTACATTTTTATTACTTAAAGGATTGTTTAAACAAACACATTTTCATTACTTAAACAATTTACGTCACGTTTTGCAGTGAGTAAAAGTCTTTATAATAAAAGGAAATGTCATTGGGTTTCACCATTGGTACTCTGCTGGATGTTAAGTTATTAAGACAATTTTATAAAGAACTCTTTAGATTGCGTATTATGTACAGGTACACGTACGGCGCACAGTGGTGCCAGGGCGACAAAAATCCATTTTATAAATTTTCGATTTTTATTTAAAAAAAAATTATTTTTGTATAGCCTAATAGTGCGTGCATGATGTGCCAAAGTCAGATTTTTGAAAAAAAAATTTTTACGAAGATATACGCATGGTAAATAACCATTTCCTCGCTCCTGGGAGTTCATCAGTTTTCAGTGCGATAGTTATGTACTTACTCCGCCTATAATTGAATACTTAGGGGTCTACAAATCATATGGGTTATTGCAAATGACTTCAACTATTGACTGGCAAAAAAAATTTTCCAAAACAAATTGTTTAACATTAAGTAATATGGACTAACCTGAAGCCCCTTTGCGTTACGCTCATTTTTTATTTATGGAGGAATACAAAAAATCCTTTGAAAAGCTTCGACCTGAAACTAATCGTTTTGGCAAGATATAAGATTGATCTAGCTTTGTGCAAAAAATCACGAGATACTTCGAGATGCTTTCGTCGCAATTTAAGTTCAAATATCAACTTTCGGAATTTCCAAGAATGAATCGCGCGGAAGTCACGATTATTTGATGTTTCGGGTGAATTTTTTAAGGGATACATATCAGATAATTAAAAAAAAAATGACATTCATACATATAAAAAAATATTTAATAACAATTTGGTATGTTAAATAAACAAAGTTTTCGTTCACTGGACCACTGTCGTAAAAATGCAACAGGTATTTTTTGGTAGTGCTCCAATGAACGCTATAAAAATAATTTATGTAAGATAAAAAAAATTGTTATTTGTCGTAAACAATGTAAGCGCGGCTTCTTGAGATCTTCTCTTTGAGCGATACCGAACTGGTGACGGCGCACGTGGCGCGGTTCAGATGTTTTGGACTGTGTGCCCTACCGGCGAGTCGAGATTTGACAGTCGTTCGGAAACCACCGTATGGTCCGCATGTATATTGTATCGTGTTATAAATATATATTCTGTTCAAGCCATTAGAACGCCATCGCGTCTATTTACTTCTTTCACGCAATAATCACCTGCCCCTGCACGCTGCTACAATTTTCACTAGCAGTATAACTAACATTATTAAATATTTTTTTATACATAAAAAATTAATAAATCATATGCACTTCACATTTTTCTTTATTAATTAGAAATATTCCTAAAAAATTTCACCTGGAAAATCAAATAATCGTAACTTCCGCACGATTCACTCTTGGAAATTCTGAAAGTTGATATTTAAACTTACATTGTGACGAAAGGGTCTCATGATTTTTTGCACAAAGTTAGATCAATATTACACCTTGCCAAAACGATTAGTTCCAGACCAAAATCTATTAAAGTATTTGTTGTATGCTTCCATAAATAAAAAATGGGCAGAAAACGGAGATTTTCGATTAGCCCATACTACTTAATGTTAATAACATTTTACACAAATTTTTTTTTTGCCTAATAAGCGTTCTACCTGTGGCAATCTCTCCACAAATTTTCAAACAAATTCGTTGGATAGTTTCGTTTTTACAGATTTTTTGCCGCTTTTTGGCCATTTGGCACCACTGTGCGCCGCGTCGTGTCGGCTTTCCCTTGATTGTGCTGCAGCTTGTTGGAATGCTTGAAACCCCAGTCGCGTGTCATGTATCGCTAGATACTTGTTGCGGCGCAGAGCACTTTACACACCGAGCCCGCTGAGTGGAATCGCGGGCTGAACGTTGCCGGAGATCGATAAGGAAACGACTTCAATTTGTGTAAACTACAGCGATGGCTGCGTAACAGGCCTGTCGTCTGGTCTGCAACCCGACAGTTCTAGCAGAGCTGCTACATTCTTTGTAATATCCTGAACCCAGAGAAGGATAGTAATTCAAAGAGAAGAAGGGACTTCAGCTCTCTGCTTCTCTCTCCTTTCCATTCGCCGACCTTTTTCACGCGTATAATCATGCAAATAAATTATTTTATTTATAAGAAGAAGTTTTTGAAGTACTATTGAAAAATAGTATTTTATTTGGAACATATTGAAAAAGTGAGACTTATTTTAACCCTTTTAGTGCCGGGCGAAAAAGAGGTGCCTACGCGAGAATAACCGGTCGAATTTCACGGTTTTACTAGGGTTTGGGAAAATGCTCATAAAAACCAAACAAGAAACAATATTTACATGATTCAAAAAGCAGTATATTAAGGACGAAATAGAGAACAAAACAATGACACTAGTTTTTCTATATTCATTGAAAATTATATAAATAACAAAGGTATAAAAGATCATAAAGAAAGTAAAAGTCCAGTTCTCTCTTACAAAACGTATTTGCACATACAAAAAGTCATCTTTTCATCATCATTTTATATAGACCATTTATTACAAAGTATATACTTTGCATTTCCGATATATTTTGTAACAAGATAAAGAATATTACATAACAAACATAAAAAATAACTCGAAGGTACATGGTAAGCGCCGGACGGATTATCTCTTCCGAAATACGTAATTGTTATAGGTTGGTGGCAAAATTTTAGAAATCCTGTCTTGCTAATTGTTGGTTTGTCAAAAACAAAAATGTTTGACACAAGTGGAAAACAACGGCGATAACAAAAATGACGCTTTCAGACTGTCACTGGGACAAAACGAAATATACTGCTCACGCCAACGATCGAAGAAAAACTAACTGATCCTACGTCTCACTGCGGCAATGCGATCTTATTTCGTGAGAGTCTTCAAACAGTTGTTTATAAAACGCTGTGGACATATTCCGACAAGGGCCCAACACCACGGCGATTCACGCCGTATGCCGTATGTAGCCTGAGCGGCGACCATCGATGTTTATGTTAGATTTCGTTAGCTCCAAGCGATAGGAAAAAGTCGTCGTCCACAAAGAGTTAAAACGAAAAACTATTTTTTTTTTAATTCTCTCGTAATGAAATTAGACCATTTATAACGTATTATAAATTTATTTTGAGTTAGATTTCTCCCGCAATGCCAATAGTAAAGCGCTATAAGGCCCGGGCCGATATATCGGCCTCCGGCACTATAAGGGTTGAGGAGTGTGTAAAATAGTATTTCAAATAGTTGATTACTGCGACATTGTCGTCTGTTTATTAACATGTTACATGAAAATATTCGTAATTCTATTCTCGATATCTGATGTTCTGACTATAGGTTCAAATTATATTTTTTTATTTGATGTCATTATGTTATATATCTACAATTATCTTTATCAATACAATATTAATAAATATAGATACTACGTTTCCAAATTATATGTTAGCGCCAATATGTTTCGGGCCCAATCAGGGACGGCTGCCGATGCTTTGAGCGGCGACCTCTGAGAGTCGGCCGATGCTTTGTCCGGCGACCTCTGACAGTCGGCTGATGCCTTGAGCGGCGACCTCTGAGAGTCGGCCGACGCTTTGAAATAGGTGACAGAGACACCGATCCCTAATTGCCGATTGCCGACGCCACCGTTGACGCGACGTCATCGGTGACGTGTCGGATGAAGAAACAATCGAGATGATTTCGGGGCGGATCTGGCCACGGAGTGGGGAAGGCAAGCATGCCTTCCGGTAAGAGGACTGTGGGAGACCGCTCAGCACTTACCCCAGAACCGCTGGACGATACGGGTTTCGATAGACCTCTCTGACATATAGAAATACAATTTTCATAAACCTTGAACGTAAATAACAATTCTCCATACGTATAATTATTATTCGCATTTCTACAATTTTTTAACACTATTAATACGCAACCATTTTGAATATATTTTGTAACTGAACTTGAAAAAGAAATTAAATTTGTAGCATGTATAGATAATTCGAGACGGAAAAGTAAAACAAAACGCGGAACGACAAGCTTCTAGAAGTTTCGCGAAGGGAGTTTGTTGGCAATCACGCGGGGAAGCGACGCGAGGGGAGCGCTCGAAAAGTCGAATCACGCTTAACGACCGGGCGTTGATTTCACGTCCGCGGATAGCAACGAATTTATATAAATAGAGGGATCACGGAGGGACTCGGCCTATTTGCTATTCCGAGAGAGAGGACGAGGTAAGGACCACGGCCGCTCTTGGTTAGCATTAGCACGCCGGCAGGAGAGTACGGCGATAATACCTGGACGCCTGTCGGGAGAACGGGAGAGGACGGGAGTCTGTTCCTGGTCGCTCGTTCGACATGGAGAGTACGGCGATAATACCTGGACGCCTGTCGAACGAGAGAGAACGGGTCAACTCCTGGCCGCCCAGGGCTCGGCAGGAGAGTACGGCGACAATACCTGGACGCCTGCCGAGAGGGAACGGAAGAGTGTTCCTGGCCGCTCGTCTCGACAAGGAGAGTACGGCGATAATACCTGGACGCCTTGTCGAGCGAGAGAGGACAGAGCATCTTCGGATCGGTTGCGAAAATACCACGGAACCTAGCTAGAGTATACGTGTGATGAGAGAAAGTTTGCATGATTGTGATTTATAATGCGAGCAATTGAATGAATTTATACATATACCTCACTTTCCTGTACCCCTGTTCCTAACCCAAAAATAAATTCTTTTATCCAGCATATCCTGATTAAATCCTTACGCATGGCTACAAATTGAAATTTACTATATACTTTCATGTATATTTCATTTAAAAAACATAAACTTTAGCTTTAAAGAATCATCCAAAATATCAATTAATATTAGTTGTAAAATTCGAAAGAGTTAAGAATTAATAAATCAATAATTATGTAGTTGATCTTTTTTGCAAGATGTCAATCTATTTCACTACTGACTGAGAACGTAGTTGCATTATTTTCTTTCACGTTTGTAGTGAGAAAATAAACGACGAAGGCAACAGTACGTCTCCTTAAGCTGCGTACAGACCTGAACATTTCGACGAACATTGCGCCGTACAGCGCGCCGAACAGCGAACGAAACGCAAAGTCGACATTCATTTCGGCGCGATTTTGCGTTTCGGACGCTGTTCGGCGCGATGTTCGTCGAAATGTTCAGGTCTGTACGCAGCTTTATGTTGCTCCTACTACGCACGCGCTACACACAAGCGTACCTCTATTCTGTCCGTGCGAGATGCCAGCTCGACTGTTCGACGCGTTCCGCCGAATTCACGTTACCGAAGTTTCGAGCGCCTGAGCCGCAATCGATTCCCGGTTCGGCGAGGCGCATATTTTGCTATAACTTTTGAACTAAAAAAGATATCAAAGTGAAATTTAAACTGAAAAAATTAAAAAGAATCGGATTTAATGGTATGCACTGAAATATATTTTGTATTTTTAAATCATTCTTTTTGTTTTTTAAATTTAATTACCCTTAAAAAATGTTCAAAACTAGTTATTATAAATATTGTTGTTCAATCTTTTATCAATCCCAAATAATTAAATTTATTAGAATATATATGCTGCAAATGAAAAGCAATATCAGAAGTAGATTGAATAGGTAGCTATTAAATAGTCAAATGAAATTAGTGATATCAACGTCGTATTTTTTAAAATTAAATTTAAACTACGTTCTTACTTTTGGCTAATATTGAACTAATTTAGTTTCTTATAATTATGTTATTACACTGTTGTAGTTGTAATTGCACAGGAAAGAAGACTGACGTAGTAGAAAGAACAAGAAAAAAGTGTTTAACAAAAAAAAAAAATCATTCCATGCGGGATTCGATCCGGGACCAAAATATTGTCAGCCGGAAACGTTACGTTATTATTATTATTATTACATTACGTCTCCTTCGATGCACTCGCGTGTCAGCCGTAATGGAATTAAGAGGAAACAACATTCTTTTGTTTCATTCATCATATGAATCCTCGACATGAGATTTAAAATTATATCAGCATCAGGGCCATTGTAGAATATCGGTTCGACAATATTAGTTCTGGATAATACGGTAGGATGTGACACCGAATGGTACGGGGGCTCTAGAGCCCCCCGAGCGTGAGACAGAAAAATACATTGGGTGATTGGTCTACTCCTATACCTCGGCTGTGCTAACACTCTCCCTCGATGTTATGATTCCTGAAGGGAGTGCATGACATTGCATTTTTGAGAGGCATTACGCCGAGTTCGCTCATGCACTGCTCATGGTGCTTTGGTCCTGAGAGAGCTATTGTAAGTACGTCGGCGACCATGTCCTCTGTTGGAATATATTCTATCTTCAGGGGATGATTTACCTTCGTTCGGTTTTCCGCTGGTTTTTCGATGGATTTCCTCTGCATTTTTCGATGGTTTTCCTCTGCATCGGTAATTCTTGACAAACACGGCGTTGGATTCGTTTCCGGTCGTTTTCTGCTTTCGTGCGTCGCTTTCCTCGATGATTTTTACCCGTAGCGATTCAGCATCTGGTACATCGTCGCGCGTCTCGATCGCGCACCGGAAGTTGTCGAAGCTGTCGGGCAAACTATATAATAGCATCATTGATAGCAACTCACCATTGATGTTTATGCCCATTGCTTCCAATTTATCGACTACGTCAAAGAATACAGTCGTATGTTCTCGAATATCACCGCCTTCCTGCATTTTGTGCAGGGTTAATTTTTTGAGTAATGTCGCTTTACGTGCAGGTCCCTTCGAAGCGTAGACGGATTCCAATTTTTCCCACACTTCTCTTGATGTGTTGCAGCCGCGAATCTGTTTTAATTCGGATGGATTTATCGAAAGTATCAGATCCGACATAGCTCTTCCATCCTGTCTCAGCCATGCTTGTCACGTTCCCATGCATTAACACATGTGCACGTGCCCGATCCCTTTGCAGAATCGTACGCTTTCCCCCTATCTCCGCCGCACGCACAGGTAGATCCTGCAGCGGCGCGCTCTCTCTCCCTCGCACGGACGGCCAGCATAAGCCTAGCGCTCCCCCTCTCTCTCTCACGCACAGGGAAAACCCAAGGCGATGCGCCCGCACATCAATTAGCCTGCAAAAAACCCACCCTCAATAAACACCCCGTACAACAGTTCCGGAAATATCCGTCAGATGCTACTTGAGACGAAGACTTTCTCGAAGTCAAAAGTATGCTCTGACGGATATACCTCCCCCGGAAAAAAACAGGAAAATCGGAATTCACTCCAACAAGTACTTGGCTTAAAAGTGAAACCCCAGACACCGTGCAAGAACGCTTAGCACTGTCTGCCCACACCTTCCTACTCAGTGCAAGAACGTTTAGCACGAGTTTCCTCATTTCCGCCTAAACCCCCACCAATGAAAACCACCTCCGCGAAGAAGGATACCGGACCACCAGGACCACCCACGAGAACCAAGAAGATTCGGAGGGCAGGACGGAA
>NW_027489667.1:0-30083 GCF_050948215.1 Halictus rubicundus | reverse complement strand
GGATATCCCCTTACACTCGGTCACCAACGGCGTCCCCGGAGGCCGCCGGGCATCTCGAGCGGGGGCTCGGATGCTCATCGGGCGGCCTAACAGGGGGGAAGGCGCCACGTCGTCCGTTGCGTGGTGCCTTCGGATAGAGTAGGTACGGGAGGGGGCCGCGTCCCCCCCTGGGTGGTATGCTAAGGCGGGGGCACACCGGATTGACATGCGCGCGCAGAGCACGGGTGCCCCCAGGAGTCTAGGGACGGACGGGGAGGAGTTAGTGGGTATACTCGGCGTTGCACCAACCAGCCGAGGAGTCCCACATAACCCGGACCACCCCCCCCCCCCGGGGGGGGTTCGGGTATCCGTAACGAGATTACCTCCTCGGAAAAAAAAAAAAAAAAAAAAAAAAAAAAAAAATAGGATAGAGGTTAGGATAGTATAGAGGTTAGGATAGGATAGAGGATAGGATATTATAGAGGATAGGATAGGATAGAGGGTAGGATAGGATAGAGGATAGAATAGGATAGAGGATAGGATAGGATAAAGGATAGGATAGAGGATAGAATAGGATAGAGGATAGGATAGGATAAAGGATAGGATAGAGGATAGGATAGGATAGAGGATAGGATAGGATAGAGGATAGGATAGGATAGGATAGGATAGAGGATAGGATAGGATAGAGGAGAGGATAGGATAGAGGATAGGATAGGATAGAGAATAGGATAGGATAGAGGATAGGATAGGATAGAGGATAGGATAGGATAGAGGATAGGATAGGATAGAGGTTAGGATAGTATAGAGGTTAGGATAGGATAGAGGATAGGATATTATAGAGGATAGGATAGGATAGAGGGTAGGATAGGATAGAGGATAGAATAGGATAGAGGATAGGATAGGATAAAGGATAGGATAGAGGATAGGATAGGATAGAGGATAGGATAGGATAGAGGATAGGATAGGATAGAGGATAGGATAGGATAGAGGATAGGATAGGATAGAGGATAGGATAGGATAGGATAGGATAGAGGATTGGATAGGATAGAGGAGAGGATAGGATAGAGGAGAGGATAGGATAGAGGATAGGATAGGATAGAGGATAGGATAGGATAGAGGATAGGATAGGATAGAGAATAGGATAGGATATGGGATAGGATAGGATAAAGCATAGGATAGGATAGAGGATAGGATAGGATAGAGGATAGGATAGGATAGAGGATAGGATAGGATAGAGGATAGGATAGGATAGAGGTTAGGATAGTATAGAGGTTAGGATAGGATAGAGGATAGGATATTATAGAGGATAGGATAGGATAGAGGGTAGGATAGGATAGAGGATAGAATAGGATAGAGGATAGGATAGGATAAAGGATAGGATAGAGGATAGGATAGGATAGAGGATTGGATAGGATAGGATAGGATAGAGGATTGGATAGGATAGAGGAGAGGATAGGATAGAGGATAGGATAGGATAGAGGATAGGATAGGATAGAGGATAGGATAGGATAGAGAATAGGATAGGATATGGGATAGGATAGGATAAAGCATAGGATAGGATAGAGGTTAGGATAGGATAGAGGATAGGATATTATAGAGGATAGGATAGGATAGAGGGTAGGATAGGATAGAGGATAGGATAGGATAGAGGAGAGGATAGGATAGAGGATAGGATAGGATAGAGGATAGGATAGGATAGAGGATAGGATAGGATAGAGAATAGGATAGGATATGGGATAGGATAGGATAAAGCATAGGATAGGATAGAGGATAGGATAGGATAGAGGATAGGATAGGATAGAGGATAGGATAGGATAGAGGATAGGATAGGATAGAGGTTAGGATAGTATAGAGGTTAGGATAGGATAGAGGATAGGATATTATAGAGGATAGGATAGGATAGAGGGTAGGATAGGATAGAGGATAGAATAGGATAGAGGATAGGATAGGATAAAGGATAGGATAGAGGATAGGATAGTATAGAGGATAGGATAGGATAGAGGATAGGATAGGATAGGATAGGATAGAGGATTGGATAGGATAGAGGAGAGGATAGGATAGAGGATAGGATAGGATAGAGGATAGGATAGGATAGAGGATAGGATAGGATAGAGAATAGGATAGGATATGGGATAGGATAGGATAAAGCATAGGATAGGATAGAGGATAGGATAGGATAGAGGATAGGATAGGATAGAGGATAGGATAGGATAGAGGATAGGATAGGATAGAGGTTAGGATAGTATAGAGGTTAGGATAGGATAGAGGATAGGATATTATAGAGGATAGGATAGGATAGAGGGTAGGATAGGATAGAGGATAGAATAGGATAGAGGATAGGATAGGATAAAGGATAGGATAGAGGATAGGATAGGATAGAGGATAGGATAGGGTAGAGGATAGGATAGGATAGAGGATAGGATAGGATAGAGGGTAGGGTAGAATTTGGATAGGATACAGGATAGCATAGGATAGAGTACAGGATAGGATAGAGAATGGGATAGGATAGAGGATATTATAGGGTAGAGGATAGGATAGGATAGAAGATAGGATAGGATAGAGGATAGGATAGGGTAGAGGATAGGATAGGATAGGATAGAGGATAGGATAGGATAGAGGATAGGATAGGATAGAGGATAGGATAGGGTACAGGATAGGATAGGATAGAGAATAGGATAGGATAGAGGATTGGATAGGATAGAGGATAGGATAGGATAGGATAGGATAGGATAGGATAGAGGATAGGATAGGATAGAGGATAGGATAGGATAGAGGATAGGATATTATAGAGGATAGGATATTATAGAGGATAGGATTGGATAGAGAATAGAATGGGATAGAGGATAGGATAGGATACAGGATAGGATAGGATACAGGATAGGATAGGATAGAGGATAGGATAGGATAGAGGATAGGATAGGATAGAGAAAAGGATAGGACAGAGGATAGGATAGGATAGAGGATTGGATAGGATAGAGGATAGGATAGGATAGAGGATAGGACAGGATAGAGGATAGGATAGGATAGAGGATAGGATAGGATAGAGGATTGGATAGGATAGAGGATAGGATAGGGTAGAGGATAGGATAGGATAGAGAATAGGATAGGATAGAGGATAGGATAGGATAGAGGATAGGATAGGATAGAGGATAGGATAAGATAGAGGATAGGATAGGATAGAGGATAGGATAGGATAGAAGTTAGGATAGGATAGAGGATAGGATAGGATAGAGTATAGGATAGGATAGAGGAGAGGATAGGATAGAGGATAGGATAGGATAGAGGATAGGATAGGATAGAAGATAGGATAGGATAGAGGATATTATAGGGTAGAGGATAGGATAGGATAGAAGATAGGATAGGATAGAGGATAGGATAGGGTAGAGGATAGGATAGGATAGAGGATAGGATAGGATAGAGGATAGGATAGGATAGAGGATAGGATAGGATAGAGGATATGATAGGATAGGATAGGATAGGATAGAGGATAGGATAGGATAGGATAGAGGATAGGATAGGATAAAGCATAGGATAGGATAGAGGATAGGATAGGATAGAGGATAGGATAGGATAGAGGATAGGATAGGATAGAGGATAGGATAGGATAGAGGTTAGGATAGTATAGAGGATAGGATAGGATAGAGGATAGGATATTATAGAGGATAGGATACGATAGAGTGTAGGATAGCATAAAGGATAGGATAGAGGATAGGATAGGATAGAGGATAGGATAGGATAGAGGATAGGATAGGATAGAGGATAGGATAGGATAGAGGATAGGATAGGATAGAGGATAGGATAGGATAGAGGATAGGATAGGATAGAGGATAGGATAGGATAGAGGATAGGATATGATAGAGGATTGGATAGGATAGAGGATAGGATAGGATAGGATAGGGTAGAGGATAGTATAGGACAGACAATAGGATATGATAGAGGATAGGATAGGTTAGAGGATAGGATAGGATAGAGAATAGGATAGGATAGAGGATAGGATAGGATAGAGGAGAGGAGACGATAGAGGATAGGATAGGATAGAGGATAGGATAGGATAGAGGATAGGATAGGATAGAGGATAGGATAGGATAGAGGATAGGATAGGATAGAGGATAGGATAAGATAGAGGATAGGATAGGATAGAGGAGAGGATAGGATAGAGGATAGGATAGGATAGAGGATAGGATAGAGAATAGGATAGGATAGAGGATATTATGGGGTAGAGGATAGGATAGGATAGAGGATATGATATGATAGAGGATAGGAAAGAGGATAGGATATAATACAGAATAGGATAGCATTGAGTATAGGATGGGATAGAGGATAGGATATGGTATTGGATAGGGTAGAGGATAGGAAAGAGGATAGGATATAATACAGAATAGGATAGGATTGGGTATTGGATGGGATAGAGGATAGGATATGGTATTGGATAGGATAGAGGATAGGATAGGATAGAGGATAGGATAAGATAGAGGATAGGATAGGATAGAGGATAGGATAGGATAGAGGTTAGGATGGGATAGAGGATAGGATATGGTATTGGATAGGATAGAGGATAGGATAGGATAGAGGATAGGATAAGATAGAGGATAGGATAGGATAGAGGATAGGATAGGATAGAGGTTAGGATAGGATAGAGGATAGGATAGGATAGAGTATAGGATAGGATAGAGGAGAGGATAGGATAGAGGATAGGATAGGATAGAGGATAGGATAGGATAGAGGATAGGATAGGATAGAGGATAGGATAGGATAGAGGATAGGATAGGATAGAGAATAGGATAGGATAGGGGATAGGATAGGATAAATCATAGGATAGGATAGAGGATAGGATAGGATAGAGGATAGGATAGGATAGAGGATAGGATAGGATAGAGGATAGGATAGGATAGAGGATAGGATAGGATAGAGGATAGGATAGGATAGAGGATAGGATAAGATAGAGGATAGGATAGGATAGAGGATAGGATAGGATAGAGGTTAGGATAGGATAGAGGATAGGATAGGATAGAGTATAGGATAGGATAGAGGAGAGGATAGGATAGAGGATAGGATAGGATAGAAGATAGTATAGGATAGAAGATAGGATAGGATAGAGGATAGGATAGGATAGGATAGGATAGAGGATAGGATAGGATAGGATAGAGAATAGGATAGGATAGAGGATAGGATAGGATAGGGGATAGGATAGGATAAATCATAGGATAGGATAGAGGATAGGATAGGATAGAGGATAGGATAGGATAGAGGATAGGATAGGATAGAGGATAGGATAGGATAGAGGATAGGATAGGATAGAGGTTAGGATAGTATAGAGGATAGGATAGGATAGAGGATAGGATAGGATAGAGGATAGGATAGGATAGAGGATAGGATAGGATAGAGGATAGGATAGGATAGGATAGGATAGAGGATAGGATAGGATAGAGGATAGGATAGGATAGAGGATAGGATAGGATAGGATAGGATAGGATAAAGCATAGGATAGGATAGAGGATAGGATAGGATAGAGGATAGGATAGGATAGAGGATAGGATAGGATAGAGGATAGGATAGGATAGAGGTTAGGATAGTATAGAGGATAGGATAGGATAGAGGATAGGATATTATAGAGGATAGGATACGATAGAGTGTAGGATAGGATAAAGGATAGGATAGAGGATAGGATAGGATAGAGGATAGGATAGGATAGAGGATAGGATAGGATAGAGGATAGGATAGGATAGAGGATAGGATATGATAGAGGATTGGATAGGATAGAGGATAGGATAGGATAGGATAGGGTAGAGGATAGTATAGGACAGACAATAGGATATGATAGAGGATAGGATAGGTTAGAGGATAGGATAGGATAGAGAATAGGATAGGATAGAGGATAGGATAGGATAGAGGAGAGGAGACGATAGAGGATAGGATAGGATAGAGGATAGGATAGGATAGAGGAGAGGAGACGATAGAGGATAGGATAGGATAGAGGATAGGATAGGATAGAGGATAGGATAAGATAGAGGATAGGATAGGATAGAGGAGAGGATAGGATAGAGGATAGGATAAGATAGAGGATAGGATAGGATAGAGGAGAGGATAGGATAGAGGATAGGATAGGATAGAGGATAGGATAGAGAATAGGATAGGATAGAGGATATTATGGGGTAGAGGATAGGATAGGATAGAGGATATGATATGATAGAGGATAGGAAAGAGGATAGGATATAATACAGAATAGGATAGCATTGAGTATAGGATGGGATAGAGGATAGGATATGGTATTGGATAGGGTAGAGGATAGGAAAGAGGATAGGATATAATACAGAATAGGATAGGATTGGGTATTGGATGGGATAGAGGATAGGATATGGTATTGGATAGGATAGAGGATAGGATAGGATAGAGGATAGGATAAGATAGAGGATAGGATAGGATAGAGGATAGGATAGGATAGAGGTTAGGATGGGATAGAGGATAGGATATGGTATTGGATAGGATAGAGGAAAGGATAGGATAGAGGATAGGATAAGATAGAGGATAGGATAGGATAGAGGATAGGATATTATAGAGGATAGGATTGGATAGAGAATAGGATGGGATAGAGGACAGGATAGGATACAGGATAGGATAGGATACAGGATAGGATAGGATAGAGGATAGGATAGGATAGAGGATAGGATAGGATAGAGGGTAGGATAGGATAGAGAAAAGGATAGGACAGAGGATAGGATAGGATAGAGGATTGGATAGGACAGAGGATAGGATAGGATAGAGGATAGGACAGGATAGAGGATAGGATAGGATAGAGGATAGGATAGGATAGAGGATAGGATAGGATAGAGGATAGGATAGGATAGAGGATAGGATAGGATAGGATAGGATAGAGGATAGGATAGGATAGGATAGAGGATAGGATAGGATAAAGCATAGGATAGGATAGAGGATAGGATAGGATAGAGGATAGGATAGGATAGAGGATAGGATAGGATAGAGGATAGGATAGGATAGAGGTTAGGATAGTATAGAGGATAGGATAGGATAGAGGATAGGATATTATAGAGGATAGGATACGATAGAGTGTAGGATAGGATAAAGGATAGGATAGAGGATAGGATAGGATAGAGGATAGGATAGGATAGGATAGGATAGAGGATAGGATAGGATAGAGGATAGGATAGGATAGAGGATAGGATAGGATAGAGGATAGGATAGGATAGGATAGGATAGAGGATAGGATAGGATAGAGGATAGGATAGGATAGAGTGTAGGATAGGATAAAGGATAGGATAGAGGATAGGATAGGATAGAGGATAGGATAGGATAGAGGATAGGATAGGATAGAGGATAGGATAGGATAGAGGATAGGATAGGATAGAGGATAGGATAGGATAGAGGATAGGATATGATAGAGGATTGGATAGGATAGAGGATAGGATAGGATAGGATAGGGTAGAGGATAGTATAGGACAGACAATAGGATATGATAGAGGATAGGATAGGTTAGAGGATAGGATAGGATAGAGAATAGGATAGGATAGAGGATAGGATAGGATAGAGGAGAGGAGACGATAGAGGATAGGATAGGATAGAGGATAGGATAGGATAGAGGATAGGATAGGATAGAGGATAGGATAGGATAGAGGATAGGATAGGATAGAGGTTAGGATAGTATAGAGGATAGGATAGGATAGAGGATAGGATATTATAGAGGATAGGATACGATAGAGTGTAGGATAGGATAAAGGATAGGATAGAGGATAGGATAGGATAGAGGATAGGATAGGATAGAGGATAGGATAGGATAGAGGATAGGATAGGATAGAGGATAGGATAGGATAGAGGATAGGATAGGATAGAGGATAGGATATGATAGAGGATTGGATAGGATAGAGGATAGGATAGGATAGGATAGGGTAGAGGATAGTATAGGACAGACAATAGGATATGATAGAGGATAGGATAGGTTAGAGGATAGGATAGGATAGAGAATAGGATAGGATAGAGGATAGGATAGGATAGAGGAGAGGAGACGATAGAGGATAGGATAGGATAGAGGATAGGATAGGATAGAGGATAGGATAGGATAGAGGATAGGATAGGATAGAGGATAGGATATGATAGGATAAAGCATAGGATAGGATAGAGGATAGGATAGGATAGAGGATAGGATAGGATAGAGGATAGGATAGGATAGAGGATAGGATAGGATAGAGGTTAGGATAGTATAGAGGATAGGATAGGATAGAGGATAGGATATTATAGAGGATAGGATACGATAGAGTGTAGGATAGGATAAAGGATAGGATAGAGGATAGGATAGGATAGAGGATAGGATAGGATAGAGGATAGGATAGGATAGAGGATAGGATAGGATAGAGGATAGGATAGGATAGAGGATAGGATAGGATAGAGGATAGGATATGATAGAGGATTGGATAGGATAGAGGATAGGATAGGATAGGATAGGGTAGAGGATAGTATAGGACAGACAATAGGATATGATAGAGGATAGGATAGGTTAGAGGATAGGATAGGATAGAGAATAGGATAGGATAGAGGATAGGATAGGATAGAGGAGAGGAGACGATAGAGGATAGGATAGGATAGAGGATAGGATAGGATAGAGGATAGGATAGGATAGAGGATAGGATAGGATAGAGGATAGGATAGGATAGAGGATAGGATAAGATAGAGGATAGGATAGGATAGAGGAGAGGATAGGATAGAGGATAGGATAGGATAGAGGATAGGATAGAGAATAGGATAGGATAGAGGATAGGACAGGATAGAGGATAGGATAGGATAGAGGATAGGATAGGATAGAGGATAGGATAGGATAGAGGATAGGATAGGATAGAGGATAGGATAGGATAGGATAGGATAGGATAGAGGATAGGATAGGATAGGATAGAGGATAGGATAGGATAAAGCATAGGATAGGATAGAGGATAGGATAGGATAGAGGATAGGATAGGATAGAGGATAGGATAGGATAGAGGATAGGATAGGATAGAGGTTAGGATAGTATAGAGGATAGGATAGGATAGAGGATAGGATATTATAGAGGATAGGATACGATAGAGTGTAGGATAGGATAAAGGATAGGATAGAGGATAGGATATAATAGAGGATAGGATAGGATAGGATAGGATAGAGGATAGGATAGGATAGAGGATAGGATAGGATAGAGGATAGGATAGGATAGAGGATAGGATAGGATAGGATAGGATAGAGGATAGGATAGGATAGAGGATAGGATAGGATAGAGGATAGGATAGGATAGGATAGGATAGGATAAAGCATAGGATAGGATAGAGGATAGGATAGGATAGAGGATAGGATAGGATAGAGGATAGGATAGGATAGAGGATAGGATAGGATAGAGGTTAGGATAGTATAGAGGATAGGATAGGATAGAGGATAGGATATTATAGAGGATAGGATACGATAGAGTGTAGGATAGGATAAAGGATAGGATAGAGGATAGGATAGGATAGAGGATAGGATAGGATAGAGGATAGGATAGGATAGAGGATAGGATAGGATAGAGGATAGGATAGGATAGAGGATAGGATATGATAGAGGATTGGATAGGATAGAGGATAGGATAGGATAGGATAGGGTAGAGGATAGTATAGGACAGACAATAGGATATGATAGAGGATAGGATAGGTTAGAGGATAGGATAGGATAGAGAATAGGATAGGATAGAGGATAGGATAGGATAGAGGAGAGGAGACGATAGAGGATAGGATAGGATAGAGGATAGGATAGGATAGAGGATAGGATAGGATAGAGGATAGGATAGGATAGAGGATAGGATAGGATAGAGGATAGGATAAGATAGAGGATAGGATAGGATAGAGGAGAGGATAGGATAGAGGATAGGATAGGATAGAGGATAGGATAGAGAATAGGATAGGATAGAGGATATTATGGGGTAGAGGATAGGATAGGATAGAGGATATGATATGATAGAGGATAGGAAAGAGGATAGGATATAATACAGAATAGGATAGCATTGAGTATAGGATGGGATAGAGGATAGGATATGGTATTGGATAGGGTAGAGGATAGGAAAGAGGATAGGATATAATACAGAATAGGATAGGATTGGGTATTGGATGGGATAGAGGATAGGATATGGTATTGGATAGGATAGAGGATAGGATAGGATAGAGGATAGGATAAGATAGAGGATAGGATAGGATAGAGGATAGGATAGGATAGAGGTTAGGATGGGATAGAGGATAGGATATGGTATTGGATAGGATAGAGGATAGGATAGGATAGAGGATAGGATAAGATAGAGGATAGGATAGGATAGAGGATAGGATATTATAGAGGATAGGATTGGATAGAGAATAGGATGGGATAGAGGACAGGATAGGATACAGGATAGGATAGGATACAGGATAGGATAGGATAGAGGATAGGATAGGATAGAGGATAGGATAGGATAGAGGGTAGGATAGGATAGAGAAAAGGATAGGACAGAGGATAGGATAGGATAGAGGATTGGATAGGACAGAGGATAGGATAGGATAGAGGATAGGACAGGATAGAGGATAGGACAGGATAGAGGATAGGATAGGATAGAGGATAGGATAGGATAGAGGATAGGATAGGATAGAGGATAGGATAGGATAGGATAGGATAGGATAGAGGATAGGATAGGATAGGATAGAGGATAGGATAGGATAGGATAGAGGATAGGATAGGATAAAGCATAGGATAGGATAGAGGATAGGATAGGATAGAGGATAGGATAGGATAGAGGATAGGATAGGATAGAGGATAGGATAGGATAGAGGTTAGGATAGTATAGAGGATAGGATAGGATAGAGGATAGGATATTATAGAGGATAGGATACGATAGAGTGTAGGATAGGATAAAGGATAGGATAGAGGATAGGATAGGATAGAGGATAGGATAGGATAGAGGATAGGATAGGATAGAGGATAGGATAGGATAGAGGATAGGATAGGATAGAGGATAGGATAGGATAGAGGACAGGATAGGATAGAGGATAGGATAGGATAGGATAGGGTAGAGGATAGTATAGGATAGAGAATAGGATATGATAGAGGATAGGATAGGTTAGAGGATAGGATAGGATAGAGAATAGGATAGGATAGAGGATAGGATAGGATAGAGGAGAGGAGACGATAGAGGATAGGATAGGATAGAGGATAGGATACGATAGAGGATAGGATAGCATAGAGGATAGGATAGGATAGAGGATAGGATAGGATAGAGTATAGGATAGGATAGAGGAGAGGATAGGATAGAGGATAGGATAGGATAGAGGATAGGATAGGATAGAGGATAGGATAGGATAGAGGATAGGATAGGATAGAGGATAGGATAGGATAGAGAATAGGATAGGATAGGGGATAGGGATAGGATAAATCATAGGATAGGATAGAGGATAGGATAGGATAGAGGATAGGATAGGATAGAGGATAGGATAGGATAGAGGATAGGATAGGATAGAGGATAGGATAGGATAGAGGATAGGATAGGATATAGAGGATAGGATAGGATAGAGGTTAGGATAGGATAGAGGATAGGATAGGATAGAGGATAGGATAGGATAGAGGATTGGATAGGATAGAGGATAGGATACGATAGGATAGGATAGAGGATAGGATAGGATAGAGGATAGGATAGGATAGAGGATTGGATAGGATAGAGGATAGGATAGGATAGGATAGGATAGGATAGAGGATAGGATAGGATAGAGGATAGGATAGGATAGAGGATAGGATAGGATAGAGGATAGGATATTATAGAGGATAGGATATTATAGAGGATAGGATTGGATAGAGAATAGAATGGGATAGAGGATAGGATAGGATACAGGATAGGATAGGATACAGGATAGGATAGGATAGAGGATAGGATAGGATAGAGGATAGGATAGGATAGAGAAAAGGATAGGACAGAGGATAGGATAGGATAGAGGATTGGATAGGATAGAGGATAGGATAGGATAGAGGATAGGACAGGATAGAGGATAGGATAGGATAGAGGATAGGATAGGATAGAGGATAGGATAGGATAGAGGATAGGATAGGGTAGAGGATAGGATAGGATAGAGAATAGGATAGGATAGAGGATAGGATAGGATAGAGGATAGGATAGGATAGAGGATAGGATAAGATAGAGGATAGGATAGGATAGAGGATAGGATAGGATAGAAGTTAGGATAGGATAGAGGATAGGATAGGATAGAGTATAGGATAGGATAGAGGAGAGGATAGGATAGAGGATAGGATAGGATAGAGGATAGGATAGGATAGAAGATAGGATAGGATAGAGGATATTATAGGGTAGAGGATAGGATAGGATAGAAGATAGGATAGGATAGAGGATAGGATAGGGTAGAGGATAGGATAGGATAGAGGATAGGATAGGATAGAGGATAGGATAGGATAGAGGATAGGATAGGATAGAGGATATGATAGGATAGGATAGGATAGGATAGAGGATAGGATAGGATAGGATAGAGGATAGGATAGGATAAAGCATAGGATAGGATAGAGGATAGGATAGGATAGAGGATAGGATAGGATAGAGGATTAGGATAGGATAGAGGATAGGATAGGATAGAGGTTAGGATAGTATAGAGGATAGGATAGGATAGAGGATAGGATATTATAGAGGATAGGATACGATAGAGTGTAGGATAGCATAAAGGATAGGATAGAGGATAGGATAGGATAGAGGATAGGATAGGATAGAGGATAGGATAGGATAGAGGATAGGATAGGATAGAGGATAGGATAGGATAGAGGATAGGATAGGATAGAGGATAGGATAGGATAGAGGATAGGATATTATAGAGGATAGGATACGATAGAGTGTAGGATAGCATAAAGGATAGGATAGAGGATAGGATAGGATAGAGGATAGGATAGGATAGAGGATAGGATAGGATAGAGGAGAGGAGACGATAGAGGATAGGATAGGATAGAGGATAGGATAGGATAGAGGATAGGATAGGATAGAGGATAGGATAGGATAGAGGATAGGATAGGATAGAGGATAGGATAGGATAGAGGATAGGATAGAGAATAGGATAGGATAGAGGATATTATGGGGTAGAGGATAGGATAGGATAGAGGATATGATATGATAGAGGATAGGAAAGAGGATAGGATATAATACAGAATAGGATAGCAAGGAGTATAGGATGGGATAGAGGATAGGATATGGTATTGGATAGGGTAGAGGATAGGAAAGAGGATAGGATATAATACAGAATAGGATAGGATTGGGTATTGGATGGGATAGAGGATAGGATATGGTATTGGATAGGATAGAGGATAGGATAGGATAGAGGATAGGATAAGATAGAGGATAGGATAGGATAGAGGATAGGAATAGGATAGAGGTTAGGATGGGATAGAGGATAGGATATGGTATTGGATAGGATAGAGGATAGGATAGGATAGAGGATAGGAAAGGATAGAGGATAGGATAGGATAGAGGATAGGATAGGATAGAGGTTAGGATAGGATAGAGGATAGGATAGGATAGAGTATAGGATAGGATAGAGGAGAGGATAGGATAGAGGATAGGATAGGATAGAGGATAGGATAGGATAGAGGATAGGATAGGATAGAGGATAGGATAGGATAGAGAATAGGATAGGATAGGGGATAGGATAGGATAAATCATAGGATAGGATAGAGGATAGGATAGGATAGAGGATAGGATAGGATAGAGGATAGGATAGGATAGAGGATAGGATAGGATAGAGGATAGGATAGGATAGAGGATAGGATAGGATAGAGGATAGGATAAGATAGAGGATAGGATAGGATAGAGGATAGGATAGGATAGAGGTTAGGATAGGATAGAGGATAGGATAGGATAGAGTATAGGATAGGATAGAGGAGAGGATAGGATAGAGGATAGGATAGGATAGAGGATAGGATAGGATAGAAGATAGGATAGGATAGAGGATAGGATAGGATAGGATAGGATAGAGGATAGGATAGGATAGGATAGAGAATAGGATAGGATAGAGGATAGGATAGGATAGAGGATAGGATAGGATAGAGGATAGGATAGGATAGAGAATAGGATAGGATAGGGGATAGGATAGGATAAATCATAGGATAGGATAGAGGATAGGATAGGATAGAGGATAGGATAGGATAGAGGATAGGATAGGATAGAGGATAGGATAGGATAGAGGATAGGATAGGATAGAGGATAGGATAGGATAGAGGATAGGATAGGATAGAGGTTAGGATAGTATAGAGGATAGGATAGGATAGAGGATAGGATAGGATAGAGGATAGGATAGGATAGAGGATAGGATAGGATAGAGGATAGGATAGGATAGGATAGGATAGAGGATAGGATAGGATAGAGGATAGGATAGGATAGAGGATAGGATAGGATAGGATAGGATAGGATAGAGGATAGGATAGGATAGAGTACAGGATAGGATAGAGAATGGGATAGGATAGAGGATATTATAGGGTAGAGGATAGGATAGGATAGAAGATAGGATAGGATAGAGGATAGGATAGGGTAGAGGATAGGATAGGATAGAGGATAGGATAGGATAGAGGATAGGATAGGATAGAGGATAGGATAGGATAGAGGATAGGATAGGATAGAGGATAGGATAGGATAGAGGTTAGGATAGTATAGAGGATAGGATAGGATAGAGGATAGGATATTATAGAGGATAGGATACGATAGAGTGTAGGATAGGATAAAGGATAGGATAGAGGATAGGATAGGATAGAGGATAGGATAGGATAGAGGATAGGATAGGATAGAGGATAGGATAGGATAGAGGATAGGATAGGATAGAGGATAGGATATGATAGAGGATTGGATAGGATAGAGGATAGGATAGGATAGGATAGGGTAGAGGATAGTATAGGACAGACAATAGGATATGATAGAGGATAGGATAGGTTAGAGGATAGGATAGGATAGAGAATAGGATAGGATAGAGGATAGGATAGGATAGAGGAGAGGAGACGATAGAGGATAGGATAGGATAGAGGATAGGATAGGATAGAGGATAGGATAGGATAGAGGATAGGATAGGATAGAGGATAGGATAGGATAGAGGATAGGATAAGATAGAGGATAGGATAGGATAGAGGAGAGGATAGGATAGAGGATAGGATAGGATAGAGGATAGGATAGAGAATAGGATAGGATAGAGGATATTATGGGGTAGAGGATAGGATAGGATAGAGGATATGATATGATAGAGGATAGGAAAGAGGATAGGATATAATACAGAATAGGATAGCATTGAGTATAGGATGGGATAGAGGATAGGATATGGTATTGGATAGGGTAGAGGATAGGAAAGAGGATAGTATATAATACAGAATAGGATAGGATTGGGTATTGGATGGGATAGAGGATAGGATCTGGTATTGGATAGGATAGAGGATAGGATAGGATAGAGGATAGGATAAGATAGAGGATAGGATAGGATAGAGGATAGGATAGGATAGAGGTTAGGATGGGATAGAGGATAGGATATGGTATTGGATAGGATAGAGGATAGGATAGGATAGAGGATAGGATAAGATAGAGGATAGGATAGGATAGAGGATAGGATAGGATAGAGGTTAGGATAGGATAGAGGATAGGATATTATAGAGGATAGGATTGGATAGAGAATAGGATGGGATAGAGGACAGGATAGGATACAGGATAGGATAGGATACAGGATAGGATAGGATAGAGGATAGGATAGGATAGAGGATAGGATAGGATAGAGGGTAGGATAGGATAGAGAAAAGGATAGGACAGAGGATAGGATAGGATAGAGGATTGGATAGGACAGAGGATAGGATAGGATAGAGGATAGGACAGGATAGAGGATAGGTTAGGATAGAGGATAGGATAGGATAGAGGATAGGATAGGATAGAGGATAGGATAGGATAGAGGATAGGATAGGATAGGATAGGATAGGATAGAGGATAGGATAGGATAGGATAGAGGATAGGATAGGATAAAGCATAGGATAGGATAGAGGATAGGATAGGATAGAGGATAGGATAGGATAGAGGATAGGATAGGATAGAGGATAGGATAGGATAGAGGTTAGGATAGTATAGAGGATAGGATAGGATAGAGGATAGGATATTATAGAGGATAGGATACGATAGAGTGTAGGATAGGATAAAGGATAGGATAGAGGATAGGATAGGATAGAGGATAGGATAGGATAGAGGATAGGATAGGATAGAGGATAGGATAGGATAGAGGATAGGATAGGATAGAGGATAGGATAGGATAGAGGATAGGATAGGATAGAGGATAGGATAGGATAGAGGATAGGATAGGATAGAGGATAGGATAGGATAGAGGATAGGATAGGATAGAGGATAGGATAGGATAGAGGATAGGCTATGATAGAGGATTGGATAGGATAGAGGATAGGATAGGATAGGATAGGGTAGAGGATAGTATAGGATAGAGAATAGGATATGATAGAGGATAGGATAGGTTAGAGGATAGGATAGGATAGAGAATAGGATAGGATAGAGGATAGGATAGGATAGAGGAGAGGAGACGATAGAGGATAGGATAGGATAGAGGATAGGATACGATAGAGGATAGGATAGGATAGAGGATAGGATAGGATAGAGGATAGGATAGGATAGAGGATAGGATAGGATAGAGGATAGGATAGGATAGAGGATAGGATAAGATAGAGAATAGGATAGGATAGAGGAGAGGATAGGATAGAGGATAGGATAGGATAGAGGATAGGATAGGATAGAGAATAGGATAGGATAGAGGATATTATGGGGTAGAGGATAGGATAGGATAGAGGATATGATATGATAGAGGATAGGAAAGAGGATAGGATATAATACAGAATAGGATATAATACAGAATAGGATAGCATTGAGTATAGGATGGGATAGAGGATAGGATATGGTATTGGATAGGGTAGAGGATAGGAAAGAGGATAGGATATAATACAGAATAGGATAGGATTGAGTATTGGATGGGATAGAGGATAGGATATGGTATTGGATAGGATAGAGGATAGGATAGGATAGAGGATTGGATAAGATAGTTGATAGGATAGGATAGAGGATAGGATAGGATAGAGGTTAGGACAGGATAGAGGATAGGATAGGATAGAGTATAGGATAGGATAGAGGAGAGGATAGGATAGGATAGAGGATTGGATAGGATAGAGGATAGGATAGGATACGATAGGATAGAGGATAGGATAGGATAGGATAGAGAATAGGATAGGATAGAGGATAGGATAGGATAGAGAATAGGATAGGATAGAGGATAGGATAGGATAGAGGATAGGATAGGATAGAGGATAGGATAGGATAGAGGATAGGATAGGATAGAGGATAGGATAGGATAGAGGATAGGATAGGATAGAGGTTAGGATAGGATAGAGGATAGGATAGGATAGAGGATAGGATAGGATAGAGGATTGGATAGGATAGAGGATAGGATAGGATAGCATAGGATAGGATAGAGGATAGGATAGGATAGAGGATAGGATAGGATAGAGGATAGGATAGGATAGAGGATAGGATAGGATAGAGGATAGGATAGAATTTGGATAGGATACAGGATAGCATAGGATAGAGTACAGGATAGGATAGAGAATGGGATAGGATAGAGGATATTATAGGGTAGAGGATAGGATAGGATAGAAGATAGGATAGGATAGAGGATAGGTTAGGGTAGAGGATAGGATAGGATAGAGGATAGGATAGGATAGAGGATAGGATAGGATAGAGGATAGGATAGGATAGAGGATAGGATAGGATAGGATAGGATAGGATAGAGGATAGGATAGGATAGGATAGAGGATAGGATAGGATAAAGCATAGGATAGGATAGAGGATAGGATAGCATAGAGGATAGGATAGGATAGAGGATAGGATAGGATAGAGGATAGGATAGGATAGGATAGGATAGGATAGAGGATAGGATAGGATAGAGTACAGGATAGGATAGAGAATGGGATAGGATAGAGGATATTATAGGGTAGAGGATAGGATAGGATAGAAGATAGGATAGGATAGAGGATAGGATAGGGTAGAGGATAGGATAGGATAGAGGATAGGATAGGATAGAGGATAGGATAGGATAGAGGATAGGATAGGATAGAGGATATGATAGGATAGGATAGGATAGGATAGAGGATAGGATAGGATAAAGCATAGGATAGGATAGAGGATAGGATAGGATAGAGGATAGGATAGGATAGAGGATAGGATAGGATAGAGGATAGGATAGGATAGAGGTTAGGATAGTATAGAGGATAGGATAGGATAGAGGATAGGATATTATAGAGGATAGGATACGATAGAGTGTAGGATAGGATAAAGGATAGGATAGAGGATAGGATAGGATAGAGGATAGGATAGGATAGAGGATAGGATAGGATAGAGGATAGGATAGGATAGAGGATAGGATAGGATAGAGGATAGGATATGATAGAGGATTGGATAGGATAGAGGATAGGATAGGATAGGATAGGGTAGAGGATAGTATAGGACAGACAATAGGATATGATAGAGGATAGGATAGGTTAGAGGATAGGATAGGATAGAGAATAGGATAGGATAGAGGATAGGATAGGATAGAGGAGAGGAGACGATAGAGGATAGGATAGGATAGAGGATAGGATAGGATAGAGGATAGGATAGGATAGAGGATAGGATAGGATAGAGGATAGGATAGGATAGAGGATAGGATAAGATAGAGGATAGGATAGGATAGAGGAGAGGATAGGATAGAGGATAGGATAGGATAGAGGATAGGATAGAGAATAGGATAGGATAGAGGATATTATGGGGTAGAGGATAGGATAGGATAGAGGATATGATATGATAGAGGATAGGAAAGAGGATAGGATATAATACAGAATAGGATAGCATTGAGTATAGGATGGGATAGAGGATAGGATATGGTATTGGATAGGGTAGAGGATAGGAAAGAGGATAGTATATAATACAGAATAGGATAGGATTGGGTATTGGATGGGATAGAGGATAGGATCTGGTATTGGATAGGATAGAGGATAGGATAGGATAGAGGATAGGATAAGATAGAGGATAGGATAGGATAGAGGATAGGATAGGATAGAGGTTAGGATGGGATAGAGGATAGGATATGGTATTGGATAGGATAGAGGATAGGATAGGATAGAGGATAGGATAAGATAGAGGATAGGATAGGATAGAGGATAGGATAGGATAGAGGTTAGGATAGGATAGAGGATAGGATATTATAGAGGATAGGATTGGATAGAGAATAGGATGGGATAGAGGACAGGATAGGATACAGGATAGGATAGGATACAGGATAGGATAGGATAGAGGATAGGATAGGATAGAGGATAGGATAGGATAGAGGGTAGGATAGGATAGAGAAAAGGATAGGACAGAGGATAGGATAGGATAGAGGATTGGATAGGACAGAGGATAGGATAGGATAGAGGATAGGACAGGATAGAGGATAGGTTAGGATAGAGGATAGGATAGGATAGAGGATAGGATAGGATAGAGGATAGGATAGGATAGAGGATAGGATAGGATAGGATAGGATAGGATAGAGGATAGGATAGGATAGGATAGAGGATAGGATAGGATAAAGCATAGGATAGGATAGAGGATAGGATAGGATAGAGGATAGGATAGGATAGAGGATAGGATAGGATAGAGGATAGGATAGGATAGAGGTTAGGATAGTATAGAGGATAGGATAGGATAGAGGATAGGATATTATAGAGGATAGGATACGATAGAGTGTAGGATAGGATAAAGGATAGGATAGAGGATAGGATAGGATAGAGGATAGGATAGGATAGAGGATAGGATAGGATAGAGGATAGGATAGGATAGAGGATAGGATAGGATAGAGGATAGGATAGGATAGAGGATAGGATAGGATAGAGGATAGGATAGGATAGAGGATAGGATAGGATAGAGGATAGGATAGGATAGAGGATAGGATAGGATAGAGGATAGGATAGGATAGAGGATAGGATAGGATAGAGGATAGGCTATGATAGAGGATTGGATAGGATAGAGGATAGGATAGGATAGGATAGGGTAGAGGATAGTATAGGATAGAGAATAGGATATGATAGAGGATAGGATAGGTTAGAGGATAGGATAGGATAGAGAATAGGATAGGATAGAGGATAGGATAGGATAGAGGAGAGGAGACGATAGAGGATAGGATAGGATAGAGGATAGGATACGATAGAGGATAGGATAGGATAGAGGATAGGATAGGATAGAGGATAGGATAGGATAGAGGATAGGATAGGATAGAGGATAGGATAGGATAGAGGATAGGATAAGATAGAGAATAGGATAGGATAGAGGAGAGGATAGGATAGAGGATAGGATAGGATAGAGGATAGG
Source organism: Halictus rubicundus (assembly GCF_050948215.1). Lineage (NCBI taxonomy): Eukaryota > Metazoa > Arthropoda > Insecta > Hymenoptera > Halictidae > Halictus > Halictus rubicundus. The sequence goes on along the minus strand of NW_027489667.1, from coordinate 9,697 downwards.
ATAGGATAGAGAATAGGATAGGATAGAGGATATTATGGGGTAGAGGATAGGATAGGATAGAGGATATGATATGATAGAGGATAGGAAAGAGGATAGGATATAATACAGAATAGGATATAATACAGAATAGGATAGCATTGAGTATAGGATGGGATAGAGGATAGGATATGGTATTGGATAGGGTAGAGGATAGGAAAGAGGATAGGATATAATACAGAATAGGATAGGATTGAGTATTGGATGGGATAGAGGATAGGATATGGTATTGGATAGGATAGAGGATAGGATAGGATAGAGGATTGGATAAGATAGTTGATAGGATAGGATAGAGGATAGGATAGGATAGAGGTTAGGACAGGATAGAGGATAGGATAGGATAGAGTATAGGATAGGATAGAGGAGAGGATAGGATAGGATAGAGGATTGGATAGGATAGAGGATAGGATAGGATACGATAGGATAGAGGATAGGATAGGATAGGATAGAGAATAGGATAGGATAGAGGATAGGATAGGATAGAGAATAGGATAGGATAGAGGATAGGATAGGATAGAGGATAGGATAGGATAGAGGATAGGATAGGATAGAGGATAGGATAGGATAGAGGATAGGATAGGATAGAGGATAGGATAGGATAGAGGTTAGGATAGGATAGAGGATAGGATAGGATAGAGGATAGGATAGGATAGAGGATTGGATAGGATAGAGGATAGGATAGGATAGCATAGGATAGGATAGAGGATAGGATAGGATAGAGGATAGGATAGGATAGAGGATAGGATAGGATAGAGGATAGGATAGGATAGAGGATAGGATAGAATTTGGATAGGATACAGGATAGCATAGGATAGAGTACAGGATAGGATAGAGAATGGGATAGGATAGAGGATATTATAGGGTAGAGGATAGGATAGGATAGAAGATAGGATAGGATAGAGGATAGGTTAGGGTAGAGGATAGGATAGGATAGAGGATAGGATAGGATAGAGGATAGGATAGGATAGAGGATAGGATAGGATAGAGGATAGGATAGGATAGGATAGGATAGGATAGAGGATAGGATAGGATAGGATAGAGGATAGGATAGGATAAAGCATAGGATAGGATAGAGGATAGGATAGCATAGAGGATAGGATAGGATAGAGGATAGGATAGGATAGAGGATAGGATATGATAGAGGTTAGGATAGTATAGAGGATAGGATAGGATAGAGGATAGGATATTATAGAGGATAGGATACGATAGAGTGTAGGATAGGATAAAGGATAGGATAGAGGATAGGATAGGATAGAGGATAGGATAGGATAGAGGATAGGATAGGATAGGATAGAGGATAGGATAGGATAGAGGATAGGATAGGATAGGATAGGGTAGAGGATAGTATAGGATAGAGAATAGGATATGATAGAGGATAGGATAGAGGATAGTATAGGATAGAGAATAGGATATGATAGAGGATAGGATAGGTTAGAGGATAGGATAGGATAGAGAATAGGATAGGATAGAGGATAGGATAGGATAGAGGAGAGGAGACGATAGAGGATAGGATAGGATAGAGGATAGGATAGGATAGAGGATAGGATAGGATAGAGGATAGGATAGGATAGAGGATAGGATAGGATAGAGGATAGGATAGGATAGAGGATAGGATAGGATAGAGGATAGGATAGGATAGAGGATAGGATAGGATAGGATAGGATAGGATAGGATAGAGGATAGGATAGGATAGGATAGAGGATAGGATAGGATAAAGCATAGGATAGGATAGAGGATAGGATAGGATAGAGGATAGGATAGGATAGAGGATAGGATAGGATAGAGGATAGGATAGGATAGAGGTTAGGATAGTATAGAGGATAGGATAGGATAGAGGATAGGATATTATAGAGGATAGGATACGATAGAGTGTAGGATAGGGTAAAGGATAGGATAGAGGATAGGATAGGATAGAGGATAGGATAGGATAGAGGATAGGATAGGATAGAGGATAGGATAGGATAGAGGATAGGATAGGATAGAGGATACGATATGATAGAGGATTGGATAGGATAGAGGATAGGATAGGATAGGATAGGGTAGATGATAGTATAGGATAGAGAATAGGATATGATAGAGGATAGGATAGGTTAGAGGATAGGATAGGATAGAGAATAGGATAGGATAGAGGATAGGATAGGATAGAGGAGAGGAGACGATAGAGGATAGAATAGGATAGAGGATAGGATAGGATAAGGATAGGATAGAGGATAGGATAGGATAGAGGATAGGATAGGATAGAGGATAGGATAGGATAGGATAGGATAGAGGATAGGATAGGATAGAGGAGAGGATAGGATAGAGGATAGGATAGGATAGAGGATAGGATAGGATAGAGGATAGGATAGGATAGAGAATAGGATAGGATATGGGATAGGATAGGATAAAGCATAGGATAGGATAGAGGATAGGATAGGATAGAGGATAGGATAGGATAGAGGTTAGGATAGTATAGAGGTTAGGATAGGATAGAGGATAGGATATTATAGAGGATAGGATAGGATAGAGGGTAGGATAGGATAGAGGATAGAATAGGATAGAGGATAGGATAGGATAAAGGATAGGATAGGATAGAGGATAGGATAGGATAGGATAGGATAGGATAGGATAGGATAGGATAGGATAGGATAGAGGATAGGATAGGATAGGATAGGATAGGATAGGATAGAGGATAGGATAGGATAGAGGAGAGGAGACGATAGAGGATAGGATAGGATAGAGGATAGGATACGATAGAGGATAGGATAGGATAGAGGATAGGATAGGATAGAGGATAGGATAGGATAGAGGATAGGATAGGATAGAGGATAGGATAGGATAGAGGATAGGATAAGATAGAGAATAGGATAGGATAGAGGAGAGGATAGGATAGAGGATAGGATAGGATAGAGGATAGGATAGGATAGAGAATAGGATAGGATAGAGGATATTATGGGGTAGAGGATAGGATAGGATAGAGGATATGATATGATAGAGGATAGGAAAGAGGATAGGATATAATACAGAATAGGATATAATACAGAATAGGATAGCATTGAGTATAGGATGGGATAGAGGATAGGATATGGTATTGGATAGGGTAGAGGATAGGAAAGAGGATAGGATATAATACAGAATAGGATAGGATTGAGTATTGGATGGGATAGAGGATAGGATATGGTATTGGATAGGATAGAGGATAGGATAGGATAGAGGATTGGATAAGATAGTTGATAGGATAGGATAGAGGATAGGATAGGATAGAGGTTAGGACAGGATAGAGGATAGGATAGGATAGAGTATAGGATAGGATAGAGGAGAGGATAGGATAGAGGATAGGATAGGATAGAGGATTGGATAGGATAGAGGATAGGATAGGATAGAGAATAGGATAGGATAGAGGATAGGATAGGATAGAGGATAGGATAGGATAGAGGATAGGATAGGATAGAGGATAGGATAGGATAGAGGATAGGATAGGATAGAGGATAGGATAGGATAGAGGTTAGGATAGGATAGAGGATAGGATAGGATAGAGGATAGGATAGGATAGAGGATTGGATAGGATAGAGGATAGGATAGGATAGCATAGGATAGGATAGAGGATAGGATAGGATAGAGGATAGGATAGGATAGAGGATAGGATAGGATAGAGGATAGGATAGGATAGAGGATAGGATAGAATTTGGATAGGATACAGGATAGCATAGGATAGAGTACAGGATAGGATAGAGAATGGGATAGGATAGAGGATATTATAGGGTAGAGGATAGGATAGGATAGAAGATAGGATAGGATAGAGGATAGGTTAGGGTAGAGGATAGGATAGGATAGAGGATAGGATAGGATAGAGGATAGGATAGGATAGAGGATAGGATAGGATAGAGGATAGGATAGGATAGGATAGGATAGGATAGAGGATAGGATAGGATAGGATAGAGGATAGGATAGGATAAAGCATAGGATAGGATAGAGGATAGGATAGCATAGAGGATAGGATAGGATAGAGGATAGGATAGGATAGAGGATAGGATATTATAGAGGATAGGATACGATAGAGTGTAGGATAGGGTAAAGGATAGGATAGAGGATAGGATAGGATAGAGGATAGGATAGGATAGAGGATAGGATAGGATTAGAGGATAGGATAGGATAGAGGATAGGATAGGATAGAGGATAGGATAGGATAGAGGATAGGATAGGATAGAGGATACGATATGATAGAGGATTGGATAGGATAGAGGATAGGATAGGATAGGATAGGGTAGATGATAGTATAGGATAGAGAATAGGATATGATAGAGGATAGGATAGGTTAGAGGATAGGATAGATAGAGAATAGGATAGGATAGAGGATAGGATAAGGATAGAGGAGAGGAGACGATAGAGGATAGAATAGGATAGAGGATAGGATAGGATAAGGATAGGATAGAGGATAGGATAGGATAGAGGATAGGATAGGATAGAGGATAGGATAGGATAGGATAGGATAGAGGATAGGATAGGATAGAGGAGAGGATAGGATAGAGGATAGGATAGGATAGAGGATAGGATAGGATAGAGGATAGGATAGGATAGAGAATAGGATAGGATATGGGATAGGATAGGATAAAGCATAGGATAGGATAGAGGATAGGATAGGATAGAGGATAGGATAGGATAGAGGTTAGGATAGTATAGAGGTTAGGATAGGATAGAGGATAGGATATTATAGAGGATAGGATAGGATAGAGGGTAGGATAGGATAGAGGATAGAATAGGATAGAGGATAGGATAGGATAGGATAGGATAGGATAGGATAGGATAGGATAGGATAGGATAGAGGTTAGGATAGGATAGGATAGGATAGGATAGAGGATAGGATAGGATAGAGGAGAGGAGACGATAGAGGATAGGATAGGATAGAGGATAGGATACGATAGAGGATAGGATAGGATAGAGGATAGGATAGGATAGAGGATAGGATAGGATAGAGGATAGGATAGGATAGAGGATAGGATAGGATAGAGGATAGGATAAGATAGAGAATAGGATAGGATAGAGGAGAGGATAGGATAGAGGATAGGATAGGATAGAGGATAGGATAGGATAGAGAATAGGATAGGATAGAGGATATTATGGGGTAGAGGATAGGATAGGATAGAGGATATGATATGATAGAGGATAGGAAAGAGGATAGGATATAATACAGAATAGGATATAATACAGAATAGGATAGCATTGAGTATAGGATGGGATAGAGGATAGGATATGGTATTGGATAGGGTAGAGGATAGGAAAGAGGATAGGATATAATACAGAATAGGATAGGATTGAGTATTGGATGGGATAGAGGATAGGATATGGTATTGGATAGGATAGAGGATAGGATAGGATAGAGGATTGGATAAGATAGTTGATAGGATAGGATAGAGGATAGGATAGGATAGAGGTTAGGACAGGATAGAGGATAGGATAGGATAGAGTATAGGATAGGATAGAGGAGAGGATAGGATAGAGGATAGGATAGGATAGAGGATTGGATAGGATAGAGGATAGGATAGGATACGATAGGATAGAGGATAGGATAGGATAGGATAGAGAATAGGATAGGATAGAGGATAGGATAGGATAGAGAATAGGATAGGATAGAGGATAGGATAGGATAGAGGATAGGATAGGATAGAGGATAGGATAGGATAGAGGATAGGATAGGATAGAGGATAGGATAGGATAGAGGATAGGATAGGATAGAGGTTAGGATAGGATAGAGATAGGATAGGATAGAGGATAGGATAGGATAGAGGATTGGATAGGATAGAGGATAGGATAGGATAGCATAGGATAGGATAGAGGATAGGATAGGATAGAGGATAGGATAGGATAGAGGATAGGATAGGATAGAGGATAGGATAGGGATAGAGGATAGGATAGAATTTGGATAGGATACAGGATAGCATAGGATAGAGTACAGGATAGGATAGAGAATGGGATAGGATAGAGGATATTATAGGGTAGAGGATAGGATAGGATAGAAGATAGGATAGGATAGAGGATAGGTTAGGGTAGAGGATAGGATAGGATAGAGGATAGGATAGGATAGAGGATAGGATAGGATAGAGGATAGGATAAGATAGGATAGGATAGGATAGAGGATAGGATAGGATAAAGCATAGGATAGGATAGAGGATAGGATAGCATAGAGGATAGGATAGGATAGAGGATAGGATAGGATAGAGGATAGGATATGATAGAGGTTAGGATAGTATAGAGGATAGGATAGGATAGAGGATAGGATATTATAGAGGATAGGATACGATAGAGTGTAGGATAGGATAAAGGATAGGATAGAGGATAGGATAGGATAGAGGATAGGATAGGATAGAGGATAGGATAGGATAGGATAGAGGATAGGATAGGATAGAGGATAGGATAGGATAGAGGATAGGATATGATAGAGGATTGGATAGGATAGAGGATAGGATAGGATAGGATAGGGTAGAGGATAGTATAGGACAGAGAATAGGATATGATAGAGGATAGGATAGGTTAGAGGATAGGATAGGATAGAGAATAGGATAGGATAGAGGATAGGATAGGATAGAGGAGAGGAGACGATAGAGGATAGGATAGGATAGAGGATAGGATAGGATAGAGGATAGGATAGGATAGAGAATAGGATAGGATAGAGGATAGGATAGGATAGAGGATAGGATAAGATAGAGGATAGGATAGGATAGAGGAGAGGATAGGATAGATTATAGGATAGGATAGAGGATAGGATAGGATAGAGAAAAGGATAGGATAGAGGATATTATGGGGTAGAGGATAGGATAGGATAGAGGATATGATATGATAGAGGATAGGAAAGAGGATTGGATATAATACAGAATAGGATAGCATTGTGATGTGGTAGGTGTGAGGAGTGGAGAGGGTAGGGAGGTAGGATGTGCGTAGTAGGAAGAGGAGATATAATAAGAGAGGATAGGATGAGTAGATGGGTTGAGAGTGATGGTGTAGGATAGGGAGTGGAGTTGTGAGTGGTGTGAGATGTGTAGGAGATAGGAGTGGAGAGGAGTGAGAGGAGAGGATTGTAGGTTTGGTTTGGATTTGGGGTGGAGGGTTTGTGGTGTGGCAGTGGGGAGGGAGTAGGTCGTAGTGGTGTGGTGTAGGGTAGGGTGTGGTGTGATGGTGTGGTGTGGTGTGGTGAGGTGTGTGGTTGTGAGTGTGGTGTGGTGTGTGTTGTTGTGTGTGTGTGGTGTGAGGATAGGTTGGTGTGAGGTGTGGAGGGATGTGTGTTGTGGTGTGGTTGGGTGTGGTGTGGTGTTGATGTGGTTTGGTGTGAGGTTAGGTGATGGGTGTGGTGGTGGTGTGTGTGTGGTTGTGGTGTGGTGTGTGGTGTGGTGTTGGTGTGTGGTGTGGTGTCGGTGTGTGGTGTTGGTGTGGTGTGGTGGGTGGTGTGGTGGTGTGGTGTGGTGTGTGGTGATGGTGTGGTGTGTGGTGAGGTGTGGTGTGTGGTGGGGTGTGGTGTGTGGTGTGATAGAGAGGGGAAGAAGAAGAACGGGGGGGGGGGGGTCGTGTGTGTGACAGAGTGAAGTGAATTGAAGAGTGAAGTGAAGTGAAGAGTGAAGTGAAGTGAAGAGTGAAGTGAAGTGACAGATGTAGTGAAGTTAAGAGTGAAGTGAAGTGAAGAGTGAAGTGAAGTGAAGAGTGAAGTGAAGTGAAGAGATGAAGTGAAGTGAAGAGTGAAGTGAACGTGAAGAGAAGTGAAGTGAAGTGAAGAGTGAACGTGAAGTGGAGGGTGAAGTGAAGTGAAAGTGAAAGTGAAGTGGAGAAGTGAGACGTGAAGTGAAGAGTGAAGTGAAGTGAAGAGTGAAGTGAAGTGAAGAGTGAAGTGAAGTGAAGAGTGAAGTGAAGTGAAGTGAAGAAGTGAAGTGAAGTGAAGAGAAGTGAAGAAGTGAAGTGAATTGTAAGTGAAGTGAAGAGTGAAGTGAATTGTAATGTGAAGTGAAGAGTGACAATGAAGTTAAGAGTGAAGTGAAGTGAAGAGTGAAGTGAAGTGAAGAGTGAGGTGAAGTGCAGCGTGAAGTGCAAGTGAAGAGTGAAGTGAAAGTAATGTGAAGTCGAGAGAGTGAAATGAGTTGACGATTGAAGTGAAGTGGAGGGTGGAGTGCAAGTGAAGAGGGAAGTGAAGAGTAAAGTGAATTGTAATGTGAAGTGAAGAGTGAAATGAAGTGAAGATAGAGTGAAGTGGAGGGTGGTGTGAAGTGAAGAGGAAGAAGTGAAGAGTGAAGTGATGTGAAGAGTGAAGTGACAAGTGAAGAGTAAAATGTTGTGAAGAGTGAGTGAAGGGGAAGAGTGACGTGAAGTGAAGAGTGAAGTGAGTTTGAGTGAAGTGAAGAGAGAGTGAAGTGAAGTGAAGAGTGAAGTGAAGTGAAGAGTGAAGTGAAGTGAAGAGTGAAGTGAAGTGAGAGTGAAGTGAAGTGAAGAGTGAAGTGAAGTGAAGAGAGAAGTGAAGTTGAGAGAAGTGTGAAGTGAAGAGTGAAGTGAAGTGGAGAGTGAAGTGAAGTGAAGAGTAAGTGAAGTGAAGAGTGAAGTGAAGTGAGAGAAGTGAAGTGAGAGAAGTGAAGTGAAGTGAGTGCAGGTGAAGTGAATTGAGGAAGTGAAGTGAAGAGTGAAGTGAAGTGAAGAGTGAAGTGACGTGAGAGTGAGTGAAGTGAAGTGAAGAGTGAAGTGAAGTGAAGACGTGAAGTGAAGTGAAGAGTGAAGTGAAGTGAAGGGTGAAGTGAAGTGAAGAGTGAGAGTGAAGTGAAGAGTGAAGTGAAGTGAAGAGTGAAGTGAAGTGAAGAGTGAAGTGAAGTTAAGAGTGAAGTGAAGTGAAGAGTGAAGTGAAGTGAAGAGTGAAGTGAAGAGTAGAGTGGAAGTGAAGTGAAGAGTGAAGTGAAGTGAAGAGTGAAGTGAAGTGGAGGGTGAAGTGAAGTGAAGAGTGAAGTGAAGTGAAGTGAAGTGAAGTGAAGAGTGAAGTGAAGTGAAGAGTGAAGTGAAGTGAAGAGTGAAGTGAAGTGAAGAGTGAAGTGAAGTGAAGAGTGACAGTGAAGTGAGGAGTGAAGTGAAGTGAAGAGTACAGTGAAGTGAAGAGTGAAGTGAAATGGAGAGTGAAGTGAAGGGTAGAGTGAAGTGGAGTGAGGTGAAGTGCATTGGAGTGAAGTGAGAGTGAAGTGAAGTGGAAGAGTGAAGTGAAGTGAAGAGTGAAGTGAAGTGAAGAGTGAAGTGAAGTGAGACGTGAGTGAAGTGGAAGTGAAGTGAAGTGAAGAGTGAAGTGAAGTGAAGAGTGAGTGAAGTGAAGGAGTGAAGTGAAGTGAAGAGTGAAGTGAAGTTCAAGAGTGAAGTGCACGTGACAGAGTGAAGTGAACGTGACGAAGAGTGAAGTGAAGTGAAGAGTGAAGTGAAGTGAAGAGTGAAGTGAAGTGAGAGTGAAGTGAAGTGAAGAGTGAGTGAAGGGAGATTGAAGTAAGTGAAGAGTGAAGTGAAGTGGAGAGTGAGTGACGTGAAGGAAGAGTGAAGTGAGGTGAAGTGAAGTGAAGAGTGAAGTGAATTGAAGAGTGCAGTGAGTGAAGAGTGAAGTGAAGGACAGAGTGAGTGAAGTGTAGAGTCGAAGAAGTGAAGAGTGAAGGGAAGTTAACGAGTGAAGTGAAGTGAAGAG
>NW_027489666.1:20000-30137 GCF_050948215.1 Halictus rubicundus | reverse complement strand
ACTCTGGAAATTTTTCTAAGTCCCACCGCTAAGAGGAAACTTTTTCCGTATCGGTCCTAGACGATTTTCGACGTGATATCACTGTAATATAGACGGTTTCTAACAATATATATCATAACACCAAACTCGCTACAATTATTATTTATCGAGTTATTAGCAAATAATGGACGGATGTGCTACTCCGTCGACAAAACTCTGGAAATTTTTCTAAGTCCCACCGCCAAGAGGAAACTTTTTCCCTATCGGTCCTAGACGATTTTCGACGTGATATCACTGTAATATAGACGGTTTCTAACAATATATATCATAACACCAAACTCGCTACAATTATTATTTATCGAGTTATTAGCAAATAATGGACGGATGTGCTACTCCGTCGGACGTTCGACGAAAATTTTTCTAAGTCCCACCGCCAAGAGGAAACTTTTTCCGTATCGGTCCTAGACGATTTTCGACGTGATATCACTGTAATATAGACGGTTTCTAACATATATATCATAACACCAAACTCGCTACAATTATTATTTATCGAGTTATTAGCAAATAATGGACGGATGTGCTACTCCGTCGGACGTTCGACGAAAATTTTTCTAAGTCCCACCGCCAAGAGGAAACTTTTCCTATCGGTCCTAGACGATTTTCGACGTGATATCACTGTAATATAGACGGTTTCTAACAATATATATCATAACACCAAACTCGCTACAATTATTATTTATCGAGTTATTAGCAAATAATGGACGGATGTGCTACTCCGTCGACAAAACTCTGGAAATTTTTCTAAGTCCCACCGCCAAGAGGAAACTTTTTCCCTATCGGTCCTAGACGATTTTCGACGTGATATCACTGTAATATAGACGGTTTCTAACAATATATATCATAACACCAAACTCGCTACAATTATTATTTATCGAGTTATTAGCAAATAATGGACGGATGTGCTACTCCGTCGACAAACTCTGGAAATTTTTCTAAGTCCCACCGCCAAGAGGAAACTTTTTCCGTATCGGTCCTAGACGATTTTCGACGTGATATCACTGTAATATAGACGGTTTCTAACAATATATATCATAACACCAAACTCGCTACAATTATTATTTATCGAGTTATTAGCAAATAATGGACGGATGTGCTACTCCGTCGACAAAACTCTGGAAATTTTTCTAAGTCCCACCGCCAAGAGGAAACTTTTTCCCTATCGGTCCTAGACGATTTTCGACGTGATATCACTGTAATATAGACGGTTTCTAACAATATATATCATAACACCAAACTCGCTACAATTATTATTTATCGAGTTATTAGCAAATAATGGACGGATGTGCTACTCCGTCGACAAAACTCTGGAAATTTTTCTAAGTCCCACCGCTAAGAGGAAACTTTTTCCGTATCGGTCCTAGACGATTTTCGACGTGATATCACTGTAATATAGACGGTTTCTAACAATATATATCATAACACCAAACTCGCTACAATTATTATTTATCGAGTTATTAGCAAATAATGGACGGATGTGCTACTCCGTCGACAAAACTCTGGAAATTTTTCTAAGTCCCACCGCCAAGAGGAAACTTTTTCCCTATCGGTCCTAGACGATTTTCGACGTGATATCACTGTAATATAGACGGTTTCTAACAATATATATCATAACACCAAACTCGCTACAATTATTATTTATCGAGTTATTAGCAAATAATGGACGGATGTGCTACTCCGTCGACAAAACTCTGGAAATTTTTCTAAGTCCCACCGCCAAGAGGAAACTTTTTCCCTATCGGTCCTAGACGATTTTCGACGTGATATCACTGTAATATAGACGGTTTCTAACAATATATATCATAACACCAAACTCGCTACAATTATTATTTATCGAGTTATTAGCAAATAATGGACGGATGTGCTACTCCGTCGACAAAACTCTGGAAATTTTTCTAAGTCCCACCGCTAAGAGGAAACTTTTTCCGTATCGGTCCTAGACGATTTTCGACGTGATATCACTGTAATATAGACGGTTTCTAACAATATATATCATAACACCAAACTCGCTACAATTATTATTTATCGAGTTATTAGCAAATAATGGACGGATGTGCTACTCCGTCGACAAAACTCTGGAAATTTTTCTAAGTCCCACCGCCAAGAGGAAACTTTTTCCGTATCGGTCCTAGACGATTTTCGACGTGATATCACTGTAATATAGACGGTTTCTAACAATATATATCATAACACCAAACTCGCTACAATTATTATTTATCGAGTTATTAGCAAATAATGGACGGATGTGCTACTCCGTCGGACGTTCGACGAAATTTTTCTAAGTCCCACCGCCAAGAGGAAACTTTTTCCCTATCGGTCCTAGACGATTTTCGACGTGATATCACTGTAATATAGACGGTTTCTAACAATATATATCATAACACCAAACTCGCTACAATTATTATTTATCGAGTTATTAGCAAATAATGGACGGATGTGCTACTCCGTCGACAAAACTCTGGAAATTTTTCTAAGTCCCACCGCCAAGAGGAAACTTTTTCCGTATCGGTCCTAGACGATTTTCGACGTGATATCACTGTAATATAGACGGTTTCTAACAATATATATCATAACACCAAACTCGCTACAATTATTATTTATCGAGTTATTAGCAAATAATGGACGGATGTGCTACTCCGTCGGACGTTCGACGAAAATTTTTCTAAGTCCCACCGCCAAGAGGAAACTTTTTCCCTATCGGTCCTAGACGATTTTCGACGTGATATCACTGTAATATAGACGGTTTCTAACAATATATATCATAACACCAAACTCGCTACAATTATTATTTATCGAGTTATTAGCAAATAATGGACGGATGTGCTACTCCGTCGACAAAACTCTGGAAATTTTTCTAAGTCCCACCGCTAAGAGGAAACTTTTTCCGTATCGGTCCTAGACGATTTTCGACGTGATATCACTGTAATATAGACGGTTTCTAACAATATATATCATAACACCAAACTCGCTACAATTATTATTTATCGAGTTATTAGCAAATAATGGACGGATGTGCTACTCCGTCGACAAAACTCTGGAAATTTTTCTAAGTCCCACCGCCAAGAGGAAACTTTTTCCCTATCGGTCCTAGACGATTTTCGACGTGATATCACTGTAATATAGACGGTTTCTAACAATATATATCATAACACCAAACTCGCTACAATTATTATTTATCGAGTTATTAGCAAATAATGGACGGATGTGCTACTCCGTCGACAAAACTCTGGAAATTTTTCTAAGTCCCACCGCTAAGAGGAAACTTTTTCCGTATCGGTCCTAGACGATTTTCGACGTGATATCACTGTAATATAGACGGTTTCTAACAATATATATCATAACACCAAACTCGCTACAATTATTATTTATCGAGTTATTAGCAAATAATGGACGGATGTGCTACTCCGTCGGACGTTCGACGAAAATTTTTCTAAGTCCCACCGCCAAGAGGAAACTTTTTCCGTATCGGTCCTAGACGATTTTCGACGTGATATCACTGTAATATAGACGGTTTCTAACAATATATATCATAACACCAAACTCGCTACAATTATTATTTATCGAGTTATTAGCAAATAATGGACGGATGTGCTACTCCGTCGGACGTTCGACGAAAATTTTTCTAAGTCCCACCGCCAAGAGGAAACTTTTTCCCTATCGGTCCTAGACGATTTTCGACGTGATATCACTGTAATATAGACGGTTTCTAACAATATATATCATAACACCAAACTCGCTACAATTATTATTTATCGAGTTATTAGCAAATAATGGACGGATGTGCTACTCCGTCGACAAAACTCTGGAAATTTTTCTAAGTCCCACCGCCAAGAGGAAACTTTTTCCCTATCGGTCCTAGACGATTTTCGACGTGATATCACTGTAATATAGACGGTTTCTAACAATATATATCATAACACCAAACTCGCTACAATTATTATTTATCGAGTTATTAGCAAATAATGGACGGATGTGCTACTCCGTCGACAAAACTCTGGAAATTTTTCTAAGTCCCACCGCCAAGAGGAAACTTTTTCCGTATCGGTCCTAGACGATTTTCGACGTGATATCACTGTAATATAGACGGTTTCTAACAATATATATCATAACACCAAACTCGCTACAATTATTATTTATCGAGTTATTAGCAAATAATGGACGGATGTGCTACTCCGTCGACAAAACTCTGGAAATTTTTCTAAGTCCCACCGCCAAGAGGAAACTTTTTCCCTATCGGTCCTAGACGATTTTCGACGTGATATCACTGTAATATAGACGGTTTCTAACAATATATATCATAACACCAAACTCGCTACAATTATTATTTATCGAGTTATTAGCAAATAATGGACGGATGTGCTACTCCGTCGACAAAACTCTGGAAATTTTTCTAAGTCCCACCGCTAAGAGGAAACTTTTTCCGTATCGGTCCTAGACGATTTTCGACGTGATATCACTGTAATATAGACGGTTTCTAACAATATATATCATAACACCAAACTCGCTACAATTATTATTTATCGAGTTATTAGCAAATAATGGACGGATGTGCTACTCCGTCGACAAAACTCTGGAAATTTTTCTAAGTCCCACCGCCAAGAGGAAACTTTTTCCCTATCGGTCCTAGACGATTTTCGACGTGATATCACTGTAATATAGACGGTTTCTAACAATATATATCATAACACCAAACTCGCTACAATTATTATTTATCGAGTTATTAGCAAATAATGGACGGATGTGCTACTCCGTCGGACGTTCGACGAAAATTTTTCTAAGTCCCACCGCCAAGAGGAAACTTTTTCCCTATCGGTCCTAGACGATTTTCGACGTGATATCACTGTAATATAGACGGTTTCTAACAATATATATCATAACACCAAACTCGCTACAATTATTATTTATCGAGTTATTAGCAAATAATGGACGGATGTGCTACTCCGTCGGACGTTCGACGAAAATTTTTCTAAGTCCCACCGCCAAGAGGAAACTTTTTCCGTATCGGTCCTAGACGATTTTCGACGTGATATCACTGTAATATAGACGGTTTCTAACAATATATATCATAACACCAAACTCGCTACAATTATTATTTATCGAGTTATTAGCAAATAATGGACGGATGTGCTACTCCGTCGGACGTTCGACGAAAATTTTTCTAAGTCCCACCGCCAAGAGGAAACTTTTTCCCTATCGGTCCTAGACGATTTTCGACGTGATATCACTGTAATATAGACGGTTTCTAACAATATATATCATAACACCAAACTCGCTACAATTATTATTTATCGAGTTATTAGCAAATAATGGACGGATGTGCTACTCCGTCGGACGTTCGACGAAAATTTTTCTAAGTCCCACCGCCAAGAGGAAACTTTTTCCGTATCGGTCCTAGACGATTTTCGACGTGATATCACTGTAATATAGACGGTTTCTAACAATATATATCATAACACCAAACTCGCTACAATTATTATTTATCGAGTTATTAGCAAATAATGGACGGATGTGCTACTCCGTCGGACGTTCGACGAAAATTTTTCTAAGTCCCACCGCTAAGAGGAAACTTTTTCCGTATCGGTCCTAGACGATTTTCGACGTGATATCACTGTAATATAGACGGTTTCTAACAATATGTATCATAACACCAAACTCGCTACAATTATTATTTATCGAGTTATTAGCAAATAATGGACGGATGTGCTACTCCGTCGACAAAACTCTGGAAATTTTTCTAAGTCCCACCGCTAAGAGGAAACTTTTTCCGTATCGGTCCTAGACGATTTTCGACGTGATATCACTGTAATATAGACGGTTTCTAACAATATATATCATAACACCAAACTCGCTACAATTATTATTTATCGAGTTATTAGCAAATAATGGACGGATGTGCTACTCCGTCGGACGTTCGACGAAAATTTTTCTAAGTCCCACCGCCAAGAGGAAACTTTTTCCCTATCGGTCCTAGACGATTTTCGACGTGATATCACTGTAATATAGACGGTTTCTAACAATATATATCATAACACCAAACTCGCTACAATTATTATTTATCGAGTTATTAGCAAATAATGGACGGATGTGCTACTCCGTCGACAAAACTCTGGAAATTTTTCTAAGTCCCACCGCCAAGAGGAAACTTTTTCCCTATCGGTCCTAGACGATTTTCGACGTGATATCACTGTAATATAGACGGTTTCTAACAATATATATCATAACACCAAACTCGCTACAATTATTATTTATCGAGTTATTAGCAAATAATGGACGGATGTGCTACTCCGTCGGACGTTCGACGAAAATTTTTCTAAGTCCCACCGCCAAGAGGAAACTTTTTCCGTATCGGTCCTAGACGATTTTCGACGTGATATCACTGTAATATAGACGGTTTCTAACAATATATATCATAACACCAAACTCGCTACAATTATTATTTATCGAGTTATTAGCAAATAATGGACGGATGTGCTACTCCGTCGGACGTTCGACGAAAATTTTTCTAAGTCCCACCGCCAAGAGGAAACTTTTTCCCTATCGGTCCTAGACGATTTTCGACGTGATATCACTGTAATATAGACGGTTTCTAACAATATATATCATAACACCAAACTCGCTACAATTATTATTTATCGAGTTATTAGCAAATAATGGACGGATGTGCTACTCCGTCGACAAAACTCTGGAAATTTTTCTAAGTCCCACCGCCAAGAGGAAACTTTTTCCCTATCGGTCCTAGACGATTTTCGACGTGATATCACTGTAATATAGACGGTTTCTAACAATATATATCATAACACCAAACTCGCTACAATTATTATTTATCGAGTTATTAGCAAATAATGGACGGATGTGCTACTCCGTCGACAAAACTCTGGAAATTTTTCTAAGTCCCACCGCCAAGAGGAAACTTTTTCCGTATCGGTCCTAGACGATTTTCGACGTGATATCACTGTAATATAGACGGTTTCTAACAATATATATCATAACACCAAACTCGCTACAATTATTATTTATCGAGTTATTAGCAAATAATGGACGGATGTGCTACTCCGTCGACAAAACTCTGGAAATTTTTCTAAGTCCCACCGCCAAGAGGAAACTTTTTCCCTATCGGTCCTAGACGATTTTCGACGTGATATCACTGTAATATAGACGGTTTCTAACAATATATATCATAACACCAAACTCGCTACAATTATTATTTATCGAGTTATTAGCAAATAATGGACGGATGTGCTACTCCGTCGACAAAACTCTGGAAATTTTTCTAAGTCCCACCGCTAAGAGGAAACTTTTTCCGTATCGGTCCTAGACGATTTTCGACGTGATATCACTGTAATATAGACGGTTTCTAACAATATATATCATAACACCAAACTCGCTACAATTATTATTTATCGAGTTATTAGCAAATAATGGACGGATGTGCTACTCCGTCGGACGTTCGACGAAAATTTTTCTAAGTCCCACCGCCAAGAGGAAACTTTTTCCGTATCGGTCCTAGACGATTTTCGACGTGATATCACTGTAATATAGACGGTTTCTAACAATATATATCATAACACCAAACTCGCTACAATTATTATTTATCGAGTTATTAGCAAATAATGGACGGATGTGCTACTCCGTCGGACGTTCGACGAAAATTTTTCTAAGTCCCACCGCCAAGAGGAAACTTTTTCCCTATCGGTCCTAGACGATTTTCGACGTGATATCACTGTAATATAGACGGTTTCTAACAATATATATCATAACACCAAACTCGCTACAATTATTATTTATCGAGTTATTAGCAAATAATGGACGGATGTGCTACTCCGTCGACAAAACTCTGGAAATTTTTCTAAGTCCCACCGCCAAGAGGAAACTTTTTCCCTATCGGTCCTAGACGATTTTCGACGTGATATCACTGTAATATAGACGGTTTCTAACAATATATATCATAACACCAAACTCGCTACAATTATTATTTATCGAGTTATTAGCAAATAATGGACGGATGTGCTACTCCGTCGACAAAACTCTGGAAATTTTTCTAAGTCCCACCGCCAAGAGGAAACTTTTTCCGTATCGGTCCTAGACGATTTTCGACGTGATATCACTGTAATATAGACGGTTTCTAACAATATATATCATAACACCAAACTCGCTACAATTATTATTTATCGAGTTATTAGCAAATAATGGACGGATGTGCTACTCCGTCGACAAAACTCTGGAAATTTTTCTAAGTCCCACCGCCAAGAGGAAACTTTTTCCCTATCGGTCCTAGACGATTTTCGACGTGATATCACTGTAATATAGACGGTTTCTAACAATATATATCATAACACCAAACTCGCTACAATTATTATTTATCGAGTTATTAGCAAATAATGGACGGATGTGCTACTCCGTCGACAAAACTCTGGAAATTTTTCTAAGTCCCACCGCTAAGAGGAAACTTTTTCCGTATCGGTCCTAGACGATTTTCGACGTGATATCACTGTAATATAGACGGTTTCTAACAATATATATCATAACACCAAACTCGCTACAATTATTATTTATCGAGTTATTAGCAAATAATGGACGGATGTGCTACTCCGTCGACAAAACTCTGGAAATTTTTCTAAGTCCCACCGCCAAGAGGAAACTTTTTCCCTATCGGTCCTAGACGATTTTCGACGTGATATCACTGTAATATAGACGGTTTCTAACAATATATATCATAACACCAAACTCGCTACAATTATTATTTATCGAGTTATTAGCAAATAATGGACGGATGTGCTACTCCGTCGGACGTTCGACGAAAATTTTTCTAAGTCCCACCGCCAAGAGGAAACTTTTTCCCTATCGGTCCTAGACGATTTTCGACGTGATATCACTGTAATATAGACGGTTTCTAACAATATATATCATAACACCAAACTCGCTACAATTATTATTTATCGAGTTATTAGCAAATAATGGACGGATGTGCTACTCCGTCGGACGTTCGACGAAAATTTTTCTAAGTCCCACCGCCAAGAGGAAACTTTTTCCGTATCGGTCCTAGACGATTTTCGACGTGATATCACTGTAATATAGACGGTTTCTAACAATATATATCATAACACCAAACTCGCTACAATTATTATTTATCGAGTTATTAGCAAATAATGGACGGATGTGCTACTCCGTCGGACGTTCGACGAAAATTTTTCTAAGTCCCACCGCTAAGAGGAAACTTTTTCCGTATCGGTCCTAGACGATTTTCGACGTGATATCACTGTAATATAGACGGTTTCTAACAATATGTATCATAACACCAAACTCGCTACAATTATTATTTATCGAGTTATTAGCAAATAATGGACGGATGTGCTACTCCGTCGACAAAACTCTGGAAATTTTTCTAAGTCCCACCGCTAAGAGGAAACTTTTTCCGTATCGGTCCTAGACGATTTTCGACGTGATATCACTGTAATATAGACGGTTTCTAACAATATATATCATAACACCAAACTCGCTACAATTATTATTTATCGAGTTATTAGCAAATAATGGACGGATGTGCTACTCCGTCGACAAAACTCTGGAAATTTTTCTAAGTCCCACCGCTAAGAGGAAACTTTTTCCGTATCGGTCCTAGACGATTTTCGACGTGATATCACTGTAATATAGACGGTTTCTAACAATATATATCATAACACCAAACTCGCTACAATTATTATTTATCGAGTTATTAGCAAATAATGGACGGATGTGCTACTCCGTCGACAAAACTCTGGAAATTTTTCTAAGTCCCACCGCCAAGAGGAAACTTTTTCCGTATCGGTCCTAGACGATTTTCGACGTGATATCACTGTAATATAGACGGTTTCTAACAATATATATCATAACACCAAACTCGCTACAATTATTATTTATCGAGTTATTAGCAAATAATGGACGGATGTGCTACTCCGTCGGACGTTCGACGAAAATTTTTCTAAGTCCCACCGCCAAGAGGAAACTTTTTCCCTATCGGTCCTAGACGATTTTCGACGTGATATCACTGTAATATAGACGGTTTCTAACAATATATATCATAACACCAAACTCGCTACAATTATTATTTATCGAGTTATTAGC
>NW_027489666.1:7500-15000 GCF_050948215.1 Halictus rubicundus | reverse complement strand
CTGTTATCTTTGCCACCTGGTCTTGCATGGAGCTCTGCTCCTTTTGCACGTCCAGTTTTCCTCGTAGAGCCGTGTTTTCTCTACGTAGTTCGAGACGGAAGTCCCTGGCTTCCGTCTGCATTACCTCATGTTCCCTGATTAGGGCGTTGAGGAGTTCTTCTCCTCTCTTTCGTTCGGGCTCCTTGAGTCCCCTGAGGAACCTTCTGAGGTTTTCCTCTGGGCTGAGTGGCAGTTCATCGAACCGCTCCAGCTCAATTTTAACATCTTTTATTAATTTCTTGTGTGACTCGCTGCACGAGTCACCTGATTGCTTATTCTTTCTTTTTCTATTTTTGGGAAATTCCCAATTAAAGTCATCTTGACTCATATCCCACTCTGTATCGTAGGGATCGTCTGTGTATTCGTCAGATATGTCATCCCAGACAGTAGCTGAGTTCCCGCCTGTCTGGGTTGTTTCTATTTCCACCTCCCAGCCCGTCTTCTTCTTTTCTCCTTTCTTTTCTTCCTTCTTTCCTCCCTTCTTCTTCGTTTTGTTTTTGGTGTGTTTGTCAGAATCCATAATTGTTCCCACGATTAG
Source organism: Halictus rubicundus (assembly GCF_050948215.1). Taxonomy (NCBI): domain Eukaryota; kingdom Metazoa; phylum Arthropoda; class Insecta; order Hymenoptera; family Halictidae; genus Halictus; species Halictus rubicundus. The sequence goes on along the minus strand of NW_027489666.1, from coordinate 14,423 downwards.
GGACGAAAGACGGTCGCTCCCCGGGTGACGCCCTTTCCGAGGAGAAGGCTTTTACGCTCAAGATTTCGCCAGGTGTCTTGAGGTTGCGCTAATGGTCGATGGACCCACCGACCGCCCGTGTACACACGGGACCTCTTTCGCCGCGTTCTCAGCTTAGAGGTTAAGGGTTTGTTCAAGGGGTTCGCCTCCCCGTTAGGCCGACCGGTTAAGGTAAGCCCCCCGTTTCTCCCGTTCTGCAACATACCACCGGATGTATCCGGTGGGTCGTCGCGGCAGAGGGGAGTCTTCCGGGTGAGAGCCGCGGTTATCGCGAACGATAACACACGCATGGGCTCCCTGAGAGCCGCGGTCATCGCAAAGCGATGACTCCGCCAGAACTCTCTTAATGAGAGAGCCGCGGTTGTCGCAGAGCGACAACTCACGCAGAGCTCTCTGAGAGCCGCGGTCCCCGCCATGCGACAACTCCGCGAGAGCTCTCTTCCCAGAGCTGCGGTTGTCGCATGGCGAGAACTCTCGCAGGAACTCTCTTACCAGAGCCCCGTTAGTCACCCGAAGGTGTCCAGGTCCTACCACGTGAAGGAGGGGTTGGTGCGTCAGGGTTATACCATGATATAAGTCCCTGACGCTTATAAGACCCAGTAGATAGGGACATCTATTGTAGATACTGAGCGTATTAGGAGCCTTTGCTCGCTCTGCCGTTCCAGGCTATGCCTACTGCAGCGGTGTTGGGTTGGAGAACCAGTGCCAGGGGAGTTCTGCGTGCGACCCGTGGTGCGTGCGCGCCGGGTTTGGAAAAACCCCTCGTTCACCACTTAAGGTTCATTACAAGGGTAGACCGTCCCTGAAAATGACAGGGAAGCGAACTACTTAGCCGTCGCGCACACTCACTTGTCCGCTAAGACGAGTGGGTGCGCGACGTTTCCAGCGGGGGCCACGAGGAGGCGAGTTCGCCAGCCAGAGCTCGGTCTCATGCGGGCTCACATTATTACATGTGAGAATTAGCCCGCCATCAGCACTCAGATTCCACGAGGGGAGCTGAGCCCACGTTGCGATGACGGGCATTCGCCTTAGCGTGTTCTGCGATATGTATTTGTGTTCATTATTGTCTGCTTCTCATAATATTGCCGGTGTATGTTTTGAAGAGCGGGTATACTTCCTCTTGGACGAGGTCGCTCATGTTGCATGGCCAGTTTATTCCTTTTGCCTGTATGCTCGTTTTGAATTGTTGTCGGGTTTGTTCGTGGAGTTCACAGTCGAACAATATGTGCTCCACTGTCTCTATTGTGCCGCACGCACAATCTTCGGAGTCTGTGAGGTTCAGCTCCTTAAGCTTGTGCTTTATGTTTCCATGTCCAGACAGTATCTGAACTATGTAATGGTCCAGTTTAATCCATTTGGCTTGAAATCTGTTTACTATGCTGTTGAAGATACGATAGGTTAGGCGCCCCTTTTCTGAGGTGTTCCACCTATCTTGCCATATTGCCGCTAATTCTCGTTTAATGTCCATTTGTTTTTGTTTTTGATCGTCTATGGTCAGTTCTGTGCTGTTTGCTACATGTTGCATACTGCCAAGTATAAAGTCTTGGTTGTTCCGTAACTTGTATAATGCCACTCTTTCCATTAAAGCCAAGTCTATTGGGAATTCAGCTGCTATGACTGTTATTGCGCTGTGTGATATAGTTCTATAGGCTTTTGTGGTTCTTATGAGGGCTTGCCGTTGCGCTTTTGCCAACGCCCTCTTGTGATGCACGTTCAGCATGTCTACCCAGCCGATGGCTGCGTACGTGATCACTGGTGTGAATACTCCTTTGTATAGTAATCTTAATATTCCGCAGTTCAAACCCCAGTTTGCACTTGCAACCTGGGCCAGTCTGCTGAATATTTTCTTGCTCTTGTTGCAGATGTAGTTCACGTGAGCCGCGACGTTTAGTCGAGTGCTATAATGTACTCCGAGATAGCGCACTACCTTTGCCATTTTCATCGTGGTTTTTCCAATTACAACTGTAGGTGGGCGCTTGATATCTAGAAAACCTTTTACTAGGAGCATCTCGGATTTGGTTGGTGAAAGTTGTTGTTTATATTGCTTGCACCAAGCCTCGATTTTCCTGACCACTGCATTGGCCTTTTCTTCCAGTTCCTTTCTTGTTTCCCCGCCCACGAGGACCATTAGGTCGTCGGCGTAGGCTACGACCTCTTGGCCGGTGTCTCTGAGTTCATTGATTAAGCTGTCAAAGATCAGGTTCCAGAATTTTGGTCCTAGGATTGATCCTTGTGGACATCCCTTCGTTGCCTGTTTTTCGATAGTGGCTGCTCGTGATATTATCTTTACTGTTCTGTCTGAGAGGTAGCTTTGTATTAGACTGTATATGTTCTTAGGGCACTGTCTTTCTCTGAGGTTTTCCAGAATACTTGCCCACCATACGTTGTCAAAGGCTCCTTTGATGTCAAAGAAGAGGGCTATAGCATATTTATTGTCTGTTTCCTTTACCAGGTTTCTGAACTGGTGTATTGCCTTCTCCGTCGAGCCCCCAGCTTTAAAGCCGAACTGTCGTTCGGCTGTTAGCTGATGCTTATCGAATATGTCTTCTAGACGTTTGAAGATAAGTCTTTCCAGAATTTTCCCCAGTATTGGCAGTAATGATATTGGCCTATAAGACCCTGGGTTTGTCTTGTCCTTGTCTTCGCTTTTTAGTAGGACGCGTATGTTCCCTTCCTTCCACTGTTTTGGGAAGGTTCCTTGTGTGAGACAGAGTTGGTATAGTCTCGTCAGTGGGATTCTGATGATTGGCCATGAATTCTTTATTATTTCAGCTTCTAGGAGATCATGTCCTGGAGCCTTGCGGTTCTTCATACGTTTAGTTGCCTCCTCCACTTCCTTTTCCGTGAACAGAGGGGCATCCTCTGTTTCAGGAGGGAGTGCAGTTTGTCGCCTTATGAACCTGTGCCATCTGGTTTCATTTGTATCTGAGTCATCGGGGATTAATGCGTCTAGCAGTAATCCCATGTTCTCTTTCCAAGTTAGGGGCTGTGTATTATTGATTTTTATGTTTTCGCATGCACTTTGCACTTTCATTTTTTGGGTTTGTATCCTGTATACGATTCCCCATGGGTCGGCGTTCCCTTCTCGAGTAGCGAATTGTTTCCAGCTATCTAGTTTGGCTTTTCTTATTTCGTGCGTGTAGGTGTTATGTAGCTTTCTGTATTCCTCTTTCCACTTATTGCGTGTTGTGTCTATTGTGGCTTTCTGGTGGTTCCTTCTGGCGTGCCGTACCTTCTCTCTTAGCCTCGCCAGTGTAGCACTCCACCACGGTACTGACTTGGAGAACTGTGTTTTCCTTGGTATGGATCTTTCGCTTGCTCTTATTAGGCAGCTTTCTAGCTGTTGCGAGAAGGCTTGTGCTTCCAGTGGTTGCTGTTCATTAGCTGTGTCATTGATTTCTCTAATGTTTCGTGTTAAGTCAGAGTTGAACTCCTCCCAATTGGCTCTCTTGATATTGAATCTATCAGTTTTTGTCATTTCTATGTTTTGAGGTGAGTGCGAAATTTCGAACGTCACCATATTGTGGTCGCTGGTCGTGTACTTGGTGTGTATTTTCCAGTTACCTACTCGCCTATTGATAGAAGCTGTGGCGAGTGTGAGGTCGATATTAGATGAGCCATGTGTACTGGTATATGTATAGCTGTCTGAAGGGTTGTTTAAGATATTTAATCGATATTGCGCTATAAGATCCTCAAGAAGTTTTCCTCTGTCATCCGTGTGACTGGAGTGCCACAAGACTGAGTTGGCGTTAGAGTCTAGGCATATTACTACGTCCTTTCCATGTAGGAGGCGTAGTATTTTGTCGAGGTGCTGCAGGTATTCCTCAATTTTCTCGCACCACTGGAAGTAACCGCTCACCAAGTAGCGGCTATCCGTTTGTGTACTTATTTCCACGCATATGAAGTGTGTGTTACTCACTTGTTCTATTTTCATTGCATTCAGTTCTGTGTTGTACACTATTATTGCCGTTTTTATTTTGTCTGCCGTGAGGATCTTCGCGAACCTTTTCTTGTCCGCGAATACTCTCGCAGGGCCGTGACCCATGGGGAGTTCTCCATGCATGTATGGCTCCTGGAGCAGGAGTACATCTATTTTCTCTTCGTGCGCGATTTGTCTCATCTGGTCCGTCACTGCTCTTGAACCCTGCGCATTGAGCTGAGCAATTTTTGTGACTTTGCGGGATCTTATCTTTTGATTTTTACTATTCATTGTCTGGTTCTGTAAGATCAACTTCCGCTATGACTCTGGTTTCTGTGCTTTTGTAGCAGGGCTGCACGTCTTTTGCTTCGTTACCGAAGTCAATGCGGCTTAGACATATCTCTAGAGCATGCTTGTGTGCAGGGCAGCTCTGTTCTCTTGAGCCATGGTTGGCTGGTTTACCTGCCCTCTTGCAGTTTATGCAAGTGGGCTTGTCACTTTTATTTGGGCACTCCTTGAATTGGTGCCCGTCCTGTCCGCAGTGGCCACAGGTATCTGCTTTCGCTTTGCAGTACTTCGATACATGCCCAAATGCTTGGCATTTGTAGCACCGGCTTGCGGTTATAAAATCTTTTACTCCGTAGGCGTTGAAGCCTACGAAGACACGCTTTCTTCCGAGCAGGATTTTTCGTAAGTCTGGGGAAACCTCTGCTACCCAGTTGGTTGTTTCCTTGCCCTTTTTTCCAGTTTTGAAGAGGAGTTTGAACTCCTCTTCTAGATTGTGCTTTGTGTCCTTGTCAAGGTTTTGGTTTTTTATTGCCATAAGTAGTTCAGGTTCGGTGGTCTCTGTTGAGACCCCGAATATTATTATCTTTGGCCTCCTCTTGGGGAGGGGGCCAATGTCCATTTTTGCCTTTAGTTTTGGATTCTGGAGGACTTGCTCAAGGTCCTCCATAGTTTCTGTTTCAATAAGAATTCCGGAATTCCCAATTTTCTTGAGATTCCGGATTCTTAAGTTTTGTTTTGTGGGGTTGATGCATTCAGCGAGGGCCTTTTTGGTTTCCTCGCTGTTGGTAATCCCGCTGCCTTTGCTTGGGTAAATAGTTGCCACAGGCTTAGTCTGTTTAACTATTGTTTTCTTAGTGACTGCACTAGTTTTTCTATTTGTTCTTGTGATGTCTGAGTAGAGCTTAGGCTTTGCTGTCATTGTGTGTTCATTACTGTGTTTGGTCATGAAGTTATCCAATTTCTCGGATAACTGGTTGATTTTTAGGTTCAGGGATTTTTCGGTTTCGAGCTGTCGAGTCTTAGCCGACAGCTCTGTGTATTTTCTGGTTAGTGCGTCTCTCGACGCCTTTACCGTGTGGAGTTCTCGGTTGATTGATTTCATTTCGCTTTCTATATTCCTTATCATTGTTAGAGCCTGGTTTTTGAGATCAAGTGGGAGTGTTCCCGTTACAATTTTGATCAGTTCCTGTATTGGGTCGGTTTCGTCGCTTTCAGACATGCCCGAGTAGTCGGTCATGTTGAATTCATTGTCAATATTGGCCCGGTCAGATGCTTTGGGCTGTTTTTTCTTTGATTCTGCCGGGTCTTCAGAGTCGCTGGATCTGAGATCGTTGACCCGCTTTATGCCTTTTGCTATTTGTGTTTCTGTTATGGGCTTTGTATTTTGTTCTGGCTCCTTTTTGGGGTCTTTGCAAATTTTGTGTTCGGGCTTTGGTTCTAGGGGTTTATCATTTCCTATTTGGTCATTTTTTGTGTTTTTTGTAGTATTATTTTTGTCATCCGTTTTTCTTCCTCCTTGCTTCTCCTTCCTTCCTACCTCCTTCTTCGTCTTATTTGTGTTTGTGTTTTTATATTTCTCCATATCTATTCCCACGATTAGGGACGAACAACAGTCGCTCCCCGGGTGACGCCCTTTCCGGGGAGAAGGCTTTTACGCTCAAGATTTCGCCAGGTGTCTTGAGGTTGCGCTAATGGTCGATGGACCCACCGACCGCCCGTGTAAACACGGGACCTCTTTCGCCGCGTTCTCAGCTTAGAGGTTAAGGGTTTGTTCAAGGGGTTCGCCTCCCCATTAGGCCGACCGGCTAAGGTAAGCCCCCCGTTTCTCCCGTTCTGCAACATACCACCGGATGTCTCCGGTGGGTCGTCGCGGCAGAGGGGAGTCTTCCGGGTGAGAGCCGCGGTTATCGCGAACGATAACACACGCATGGGCTCCCTGAGAGCCGCGGTCATCGCAAAGCGATGACTCCGCCAGAACTCTCTTAATGAGAGAGCCGCGGTTGTCGCAGAGCGACAACTCACGCAGAGCTCTCTGAGAGCCGCGGTCCCCGCCATGCGACAACTCCGCAAGAGCTCTCTTCCCAGAGCTGCGGTTGTCGCATGGCGAGGACTCTCGCAGGAACTCTCTTACCAGAGCCCCGTTAGTCACCCGAAGGTGTCCAGGTCCTACCACGTGGAGGAGGGGTTGGTGCGACAGGGTTTTACCATGATATAAGTCCCTGACGCTTATAAGACCCAGTAGATAGGGACAGAGGGAATCTCGTTAATCCATTCATGCGCGTCACTAATTAGATGACGAGGCATTTGGCTACCTTAAGAGAGTCATAGTTACTCCCGCCGTTTACCCGCGCTTTTTTGAATTTCTTCACGTTGACATTCAGAGCACTGGGCAGAAATCACATTGCGTCAACACCCGTGGGGGCCATCGCAATGCTTTGTTTTAATTAGACAGTCGGATTCCCCTAGTCCGTGCCAGTTCTGAGCTGAGCGTTGAATGGCGGCCGAAGAGGACGACCGTTCAAGACGGAAGCCTCGCAGCAAGGAAGATCCGCGGGAGGCCAAGGCACGGGACCGAGCTCGGATTCGCAATAATGTGTTCACCTCGCCCAGGCCCGGCACGTCAGCCAGACCCGCTTCCCGACCAAGCCCGACACGCCCCGCTCCTCAGAGCCAATCC
>NW_027489665.1:0-30147 GCF_050948215.1 Halictus rubicundus | reverse complement strand
GATAGAGGATAGGATAGGATAGAGGATAGGATAGGATAGAGGATAGGATAGGATAGAGGATAGGATAGGATAGAGGATAGGATAGGATAGAGGATAGGATAGGATAGAGGATAAGAATAGGATAGAGGATCGGATAGAGGATAGGATGGGATAGAGGATAGGATAGGATAGAGGATAGTATAGGATAGAGGATAGGATAGAATAGAGGATAGGATAGGATAGAGGATAGGATAGGAAAAAGAATAGGATAGGATAGGATAGAGGATAGGATAGGATAGAGGATAGGATAGAATAGAGGATAGGATTGGATAGAGGATAGGATAGAGGATAGGATAGAGGATAGGATAGGATAGAGGATAGGATAGGATAGAGGATAGGATAGGATAGAGGATAGGATAGGAAAAAGTATAGGATAGGATAGGATAGGAGGATAGGATAGGATAGAGGATAGGATAGAATAGAGGATAGGATTGGATAGAGGATAGGATAGGATAGAGAATATAATAGGATAGAGGATATAATAGGATAGAGGAAAGGATAGGATAGAGGATAGGATAGGATAGAGGATAGGATAGGAAAGAGGATAGGACAGGATAGAGGATAGGATAGGATAGAGGATAGGATAGGATAGAGGATAGGATAGGATAGAGGATAGAATAGGATAGAGGATAGGATAGGATAGAGGATAGGATAGGATAGAGGATAGGATAGGATAGAGGATAGGATAGGATAGAGGATAGGATAGGATAGAGGATAGGATAGGATAGAGGATAGGATAGGATACAGGATAGGATAGGATACAGGATAGGATAGGATAGAGGATAGGATAGAGGATAGGATAGGATAGAGGATAGGATAAGATAGAGGATCGGATAGAAGATAGGATAGGATAGTGGATAGGATAGGATAGAGGATAGTATATGATAGAGGATAGGATAGAATAGAGGATAGGATAGGATAGAGGATAGGATAGGATAGAGGATAGGTTAGAGGATAGGATAGAGGATAGGAAGAGGATAGGATAGAGGGTAGGATAGAGGATCGGATAGAGGATAGGATAGGATAGAGGAAAGGATATAATAGAGGATAGGATAGGTAATTGGATAGGATAGAGGATAGGATAAGGTAGAGGATAGTATAGGATAGAGGATAGGATAGGATAGAGGATAGGATCGGATAAAGGATAGGATAGGATAGAGGATAGGATAGGATAGAGGATAGGATAGGATAGAGGATAGGATAGGATAGGAGGATAGGATAGGATAGAGGATAGGATAGGATAGAGGATAGGATAGGATAGAGGATAGGATAGGATAGAGGATAGGATAGGATAGAGGATAGGATAGGATAGAGGATAGGATAGAGGATAGTATAGGATAGAGGATAGGATAGAATAGAGGATAGGATAGGATAAAGGATAGGATAGGATAGCGGATAGGATAGGATAGGATAGAGGATAGGATAGGATAGAGGATAGGATAGAGGATAGGATAGAGGATAGTATAGGATAGAGATAGGATAGGATAGAGGATAGGATAGGATAGAGGATAGGATAGGATAGAGGATAGGATAGGTAATTGGATAGGATAGAGTATAGGATAAGGTAGAGGATAGGATAGGATAGAGGATATAATAGGATAGAGGATATGATAGGATAGAGGATAGGATAGGATACAGGATAGGATAGGATAGAGGATAGGATAGGATAGAGGATAGGATAGGATAGAGGATAGGATAGGATAGAGGATAGGATAGAGGATAGGATAGGATAGAGGATAGGATAGGATAGAGGATAGGATAGGATAGAGGATAGGATAGGATAGAGGATAGGATAGGATAGAGGATAGGATAGGATAGAGGATAGGATAGGATAGAGATAGGATAGGATAGAGGATAGGATAGGATAGAGGATAGGATAGGATTGAGGATAGGATAGGATAGGAAAAAGTATAGGATAGGATAGGATAGAGGATAGGATAGGATAGAGGATAGGATAGGATAGGAGGATAGGATAGGATAGAGGATAGGATAGGATAGAGGATAGGATAGGATAGAGGATAGGATAGGATAGAGGATAGGATAGGGTAGAGGATAGGATAGGATAGAGGATAGGATAGGATAGAGGATCGGATAGAGGATAGGATAGGATAGAGGATAGGATAGGATAGAGGATAGTATAGGATAGAGGATAGGATAGAATAGAGGATAGGATAGGATAGAGGATAGTATAGGAAAAAGTATAGGATAGGATAGGATAGAGGATAGGATAAGGATAGAGGATAGGATAGAGGATAGGATAGAGGATAGGATAGAGGATAGGATAGGATAGAGGATAGGATAGGATAGAGGATAGGATAGGATAGAGGATAGGATAGGATAGAGGGTTGGGTTGGATAGAGGATAGGATAGGATAGAGGATAGTATAGGATAGAGGATAGGATAGAATAGAGGATAGGGTAGGATAGAGGATAGTATAGGATAGAGGATTGGATAGAATAGAGGATAGGATAGGATAAAGGATAGGATAGATAGCGGATAGGATAGGATAGGATAGAGGATAGGATCCGATAGAGGATAGGGATAGAGGATAGTATAGGATAGAGGATAGGATAGGATAGAGGATAGGATAGGATAGAGGATAGGATAGGATAGAGGATAGGATTGGATAGAGGATAGGATAGGATAGAGGATAGGATAGGATAGAGGATAGGATAGGTAATTGGATAGTATAGAGTATAGGATAAGGTAGAGGATAGGATAGGATAGAGGATATAATAGGAAAGAGGATATGATAGGATAGAGGATAGGATAGGATAGAGGATAGGATAGGATAGAGGATAGGATAGGATAGAGGATAGGATAGGATAGAGGATAAGGATAGGATAGAGGATAGGATAGGATAGAGGATAGATAGGATAGAGGATAGGATAGAGGATAGGATAGGATAGAGGATAGGATAGGATAGAGGATAGGATAGGATAGAGGATAGGATAGGATAGAGGATAGGATAGGAAAGAGGATAGGACAGGATAGAGGATAGGATAGGATAGAGGATAGGATAGGATAGAGGATAGGATAGGATAGAGGATAGAATAGGATAGAGGATAGGATAGGATAGAGGATAGGATAGGATAGAGGAAAGGATATAATAGAGGATAGGATAGGTAATTGGATAGGATAGAGGATAGGATAAGGTAGAGGATAGTATAGGATAGAGGATAGGATAGGATAGAGGATAGGATCGGATAAAGGATAGGATAGGATAGAGGATAGGATAGGATAGAGGATAGGATAGGATACAGGATAGGATAGGATACAAGGATAGGATAGGATAGAGGATAGGATAGAGGATAGGATAGGATAGAGGATAGGATAAGATAGAGGATCGGATAGAAGATAGGATAGGATAGTGGATAGGATAGGATAGAGGATAGTATATGATAGAGGATAGGATAGAATAGAGGATAGGATAGGATAGAGGATAGGATAGGATAGAGGATAGGTTAGAGGATAGGATAGAGGATAGGATAGAGGATAGGATAGAGGGGTAGGATAGAGGATCGGATAGAGGATAGGATAGGATAGAGGAAAGGATATAATAGAGGATAGGATAGGTAATTGGATAGGATAGAGGATAGGATAAGGTAGAGGATAGTATAGGATAGAGGATAGGATAGAGGATAGGATAGGATAGAGGATATGGATAGAAGAGGTAGGATAGGATAGAGGATAGGATAGGATAGAGGATAGGATAGGATAGAGGATAGGATAGGATAGAGGATAGGATAGGATAGAGGATAGGATAGGATAGAGGATAGGATAGGATAGAGGATAGGATAGGATAGAGGATAGGATAGGATAGAGGATAGGATAGGATAGAGGATAGGATAGGATAGAGGATAGGATAGAGGATAGGATAGAGGATAGGATAGGATAGAGGATAGGATAGGATAGAGGATAGGATAGGATAGAGGATAGGATAGGATAGAGGATAGGATAGGATAGAGGATAGGATAGGATAGAGGATAGGATAGGATAGAGGATAGGATAGGATAGAGGATAGGATAGGATAGAGGATAGGATAGGATAGAGGATAGGATAGGATAGAGGATAGGATAGGATAGAGGATAGGATAGAGGATAGGATAGGATAGAGGATAGGATAGGATAGAGGATAGGATAGGATAGAGGATAGGATAGGATAGAGGATAGGATAGGATAGAGGATAGGATAGGATAGAGGATAGGATAGGATAGAGGATAGGATAGGATAGAGGATAGGATAGGATAGAGGATAGGATAGGATAGAGGATAGGATAGGATAGAGGATAGGATAGGATAGAGGATAGGATAGGATAGAGGATAGGATAGGATAGAGGATAGGATAGGATAGAGGATAGGATAGGATAGAGGATAGGATAGGATAGAGGATAGGATAGGATAGAGGATAGGATAGGATAGAGGATAGGATAGGATAGAGGATCGGATAGAGGATAGGATAGGATAGAGGATAGGATAGGATAGAGGATAGTATTGGATAGAGGATAGGATAGAATAGAGGATAGGATAGGATAGAGGATAGGATAGGAAAAAGTATAGGATAGGATAGGATAGAGGATAGGATGGATAGAGGATAGGATAGAATAGAGGATAGATTGGATAGAGGATAGGATAAAGGATAGGATAGAGGATAGGATAGGATAGAGGATAGGATAGGATAGAGGATAGGATAGGATAGAGGATAGGATAGGAAAAAGTATAGGATAGGATAGGATAGAGAGATAGGATAGGATAGAGGATAGGATAGAATAGAGGATAGGATTGATAGAGGATAGGATAGGATAGAGAATATAATAGGATAGAGGATATAATAGGATAGAGGAAAGGATAGGATAGAGGATAGGATAGGATAGAGGATAGGATAGGAAAGAGGATAGGACAGGATAGAGGATAGGATAGGATAGAGGATAGGATAGGATAGAGGATAGGATAGGATAGAGGATAGAATAGGATAGAGGATAGGATAGGATAGAGGATAGGATAGGATAGAGGAAAGGATATAATAGAGGATAGGATAGGTATTTGGATAGGATAGAGGATAGGATAAGGTAGAGGATAGTATAGGATAGAGGATAGGATAGGATAGAGGATAGGATCGGATAAAGGATAGGATAGGATAGAGGATAGGATAGGATAGAGGATAGGATAGGATAGAGGATAGGATAGGATAGAGGATAGGATAGGATAGAGGATAGGATAGGATAGAGGATAGGATAGGATAGAGGATAGGATAGGATACAGGATAGGATAGGATACAGGATAGGATAGGATAGAGGATAGGATAGAGGATAGGATAGGATAGAGGATAGGATAAGATAGAGGATCGGATAGAAGATAGGATAGGATAGTGGATAGGATAGGATAGAGGATAGTATATGATAGAGGATAGGATAGAATAGAGGATAGGATAGGATAGAGGATAGGATAGGATAGAGGATAGGTTAGAGGATAGGATAGAGGATAGGATAGAGGATAGGATAGAGGGTAGGATAGAGGATCGGATAGAGGATAGGATAGGATAGAGGAAAGGATATAATAGAGGATAGGATAGGTAATTGGATAGGATAGAGGATAGGATAAGGTAGAGGATAGTATAGGATAGAGGATAGGATAGGATAGAGGATAGGATCGGATAAAGGATAGGATAGGATAGAGGATAGGATAGGATAGAGGATAGGATAGGATAGAGGATAGGATAGGATAGAGGATAGGATAGGATAGAGGATAGGATAGGATAGAGGATAGGATAGGATAGAGGATAGGATAGGATAGAGGATAGGATAGGATAGAGGATAGGATAGGATAGAGGATAGGATAGAGGATAGTATAGGATAGAGGATAGGATAGAATAGAGGATAGGATAGGATAAAGGATAGGATAGGATAGCGGATAGGATAGGATAGGATAGAGGATAGGATAGGATAGAGGATAGGATAGGATAGAGGATAGGATAGGATAGAGGATAGGATAGGATAGAGGATAGGATAGGATAGAGGATAGGATAGGATTGAGGATAGGATAGGATAGGAAAAAGTATAGGATAGGATAGGATAGAGGATAGGATAGGATAGAGGATAGGATAGGATAGAGGATAGGATAGGATAGAGGATAGGATAGGAAAAAGTATAGGATAGGATAGGATAGAGGATAGGATAGGATAGAGGATAGGATAGAATAGAGGATAGGATTGGATAGAGGATAGGATAGGATAGAGAATATAATAGGATAGAGGATATAATAGGATTGAGGAAAGGATCGGATAGAGGATAGGATAGGATAGAGGATAGGATAGGAAAGAGGATAGGACAGGATAGAGGATAGGATAGGATAGAGGATAGGATAGGATAGAGGATAGTATAGGATAGAGGATAGAATATTATAGAGGATAGGATAGGATAGAGGATAGGATAGGATAGAGGAAAGGATATAATAGAGGATAGGATAGGTAATTGGATAGGATAGAGGATAGGATAAGGTAGAGGATAGTATAGGATAGAGGATAGGATAGGATAGAGGATAGGATCGGATAAAGGATAGGATAGGATAGAGGATAGGATAGGATAGAGGATAGGATAGGATAGAGGATAGGATAGGATAGAGGATAGGATAGGAAAAAGTATAGGATAGGATAGGATAGAGGATAGGATAGGATAGAGGATAGGATAGAATAGAGGATAGGATTGGATAGAGGATAGGATAGGATAGAGAATATAATAGGATAGAGGATATAATAGGATTGAGGAAAGGATCGGATAGAGGATAGGATAGGATAGAGGATAGGATAGGAAAGAGGATAGGACAGGATAGAGGATAGGATAGGATAGAGGATAGGATAAGATAGAGGATAGTATAGGATAGAGGATAGAATATTATAGAGGATAGGATAGGATAGAGGATAGGATAGGATAGAGGAAAGGATATAATAGAGGATAGGATAGGTAATTGGATAGGATAGAGGATAGGATAAGGTAGAGGATAGTATAGGATAGAGGATAGGATAGGATAGAGGATAGGATCGGATAAAGGATAGGATAGGATAGAGGATAGGATAGGATAGAGGATAGGATAGGATAGAGGATAGGATAGGATAGAGGATAGGATAGGATAGAGGATAGGATAGGATAGAGGATAGGATAGGATAGAGGATAGGATAGGATAGAGGATAGGATAGGATACAGGATAGGATAGGATAGAGGATAGGATAGAGGATAGGATAGGATAGAGGATAGGATAGGATAGAGGATCGGATAGAAGATAGGATAGGATAGAGGATAGGATAGGATAGAGGATAGTATATGATAGAGGATAGGATAGAATAGAGGATAGGATAGGATAGAGGATAGGATAGGATAGAGGATAGGTTAGAGGATAGGATAGAGGATAGGATAGAGGATAGGATAGAGGATAGGATAGGATAGAGGATAGGATATGATAGAGGATAGGATAGGATAGGATAGAGGATAGGATAGGATAGGATAGAGGATAGGATAGGATAGAGGATAGGATAGAGGATAGGATAGAGGATAGGATAGAGGGTTAGGATAGAGGATCGGATAGAGGATAGGATAGGATAGAGGAAAGGATATAATAGAGGATAGGATAGGTAATTGGATAGGATAGAGGATAGGATAAGGTAGAGGATAGTATAGGATAGAGGATAGGATAGGATAGAGGATAGGATCGGATAAAGGATAGGATAGGATAGAGGATAGGATAGGATAGAGGATAGGATAGGATAGAGGATAGGATAGGATAGAGGATAGGATAGGATAGAGGATAGGATAGGATAGAGGATAGGATAGGATAGAGGATAGGATAGGATAGAGGATAGGATAGGATAGAGGATAGGATAGGATAGAGGATAGGATAGGATAGAGGATAGGATAGAGGATAGTATAGGATAGAGGATAGGATAGAATAGAGGATAGGATAGAATAAAGGATAGGATAGGATAGCGGATAGGATAGGATAGGATAGAGGATAGGATAGAGGATAGTATAGGATAGAGGATAGGATAGGATAGAGGATAGGATAGGATAGAGGATAGGATAGGATAGAGGATAGGATAGGATAGAGGATAGGATAGGATAGAGGATAGGATAGGATAGAGGATAGGATAGGATACAGGATAGGATAGGATAGAGGATAGGATAGAGGATAGGATAGGATAGAGGATAGGATAGGATAGAGGATCGGATAGAAGATAGGATAGGATAGAGGATAGGATAGGATAGAGGATAGTATATGATAGAGGATAGGATAGAATAGAGGATAGGATAGGATAGAGGATAGGATAGGATAGAGGATAGGTTAGAGGATAGGATAGAGGATAGGATAGAGGATAGGATAGAGGATAGGATAGGATAGAGGATAGGATATGATAGAGGATAGGATAGGATAGGATAGAGGATAGGATAGGATAGGATAGAGGATAGGATAGGATAGGATAGAGGATAGGATAGGATAGAGGATAGGATAGAGGATAGGATAGAGGATAGGATAGAGGGTTAGGATAGAGGATCGGATAGAGGATAGGGTAGGATAGAGGAAAGGATATAATAGAGGATAGGATAGGTAATTGGATAGGATAGAGGATAGGATAAGGTAGAGGATAGTATAGGATAGAGGATAGGATAGGATAGAGGATAGGATCGGATAAAGGATAGGATAGGATAGAGGATAGGATAGGATAGAGGATAGGATAGGATAGAGGATAGGATAGGATAGAGGATAGGATAGGATAGAGGATAGGATAGGATAGAGGATAGGATAGGATAGAGGATAGGATAGGATAGAGGATAGGATAGGATAGAGGATAGGATAGAGGATAGTATAGGATAGAGGATAGGATAGAATAGAGGATAGGATAGGATAAAGGATAGGATAGGATAGCGGATAGGATAGGATAGGATAGAGGATAGTATAGGATAGAGGATAGGATAGAGGATAGGATAGAGGATAGGATAGAGGGTAGGATAGAGGATCGGATAGAGGATAGGATAGGATAGAGGAAAGGATATAATAGAGGATAGGATAGGTAATTGGATAGGATAGAGGATAGGATAAGGTAGAGGATAGTATAGGATAGAGGATAGGATAGGATAGAGGATAGGATCGGATAAAGGATAGGATAGGATAGAGGATAGGATAGGATAGAGGATAGGATAGGATAGAGGATAGGATGGGGACCGAGGGGATATGGGCTTAGTAGTGGTGACTCGGATCCACTACTAGGTATGCCACAGTGGTGGCGGTCATATCCCTAAAATCCTCTACGCTCCACCTCCTCGTGGTGGTCCCTGGGAACACACATAGTTGTGTGTTGCTAACGGAGCGAGGGGTATTCCGCGGAAAGTAGTCCCAATGATGTATGAGGCGATGCCGGCGGGATCTTCGGATCCTGGCAGGGCCTCCCTTGCCGGTAAGGCTCACACGGAGGGATAAAAAACCGCGGAATGGGTCCTGCGATAACGACCGGGGAGGTCGCCGCAGGGCCCTTGCCGTAAACCGGTGGTCATGTTTTACCGGAACGGTGGTCTTGCCTTAATCGGCCGGGCCGCGAGGATGATAACCTCTATAAAAATCCCTAATGCCCTAAGCTTAGGAGCGCGGTGAGAGGGTACGCCCTGGCTACAGGGCGCGGCTGGCGGGGTACATCAGCCACTAGCGCACCATCTCTGGATACCTGGCGAACTCCAGTTGAAATTAGCCTTACCCGGGCAAGGAGGCTCTGCCCGGGCGGACGTGTTTTTTCCTGCCAATCTCGTGGGACCAGATATGGAATCGTATAATAAAAATCTTGATGTTGTGGGGGAGGCTGCCGATACGGCAGCAGCTGCGGCGGGGGAAGAGACGGCAGCGGTCACTGCCGGGGAGGGGATGGCAGCGGTTACTGCCGGGGAGGACGCGGTCGTGGTCATCGCGGACGAGGACTCGGATGGGGATGAAACAATCATCTCCATCTCGAGCTCCGTCGGCTCGATCGTGACGCGCGGGGGCGCGGAGAAGCGGGGCGCGACATCTGGGGTCTCTGACCCCAAGCGTGCCCGGTTAGAGGGGGGGCAGCACACCCGCGGCGGGTCGGTGTCGCGGACGGACCCCGGGGAGGGCTCGTCGGGGACGCCCACCATGGATCTGGCCCTCGGCGGCCGCGCCGAGAGGAGTCAGACGAGGAGGGTGGATGACCTCATCGAGCTGGGTGGGAGGATGCCGACAGCGCAGCTAGTAGGGGAGGTGGAGGAGGCGATGTTGAGGGTGGAGAGAGTCTCCACCGTCTCAAAGGGCCTCAAGGGGGACCTGGCTAAAGACTTGCGGGATTGTTCTGCAGTCGCCAGGGCCCACTGCACCACCTTGATGCAGCGGTGCTTTACCGGGATGGCGTGGCAGGGTAGCCAGGAGGTGGCCCGCCTCCGCGAGCAGAACGCGGCCCTCGCGAAGGAGGCGGGTGACCTCCGGGCGAGGCTCCGGTCAATGGAGGCCGGGCGGCGGGCGAACACCGACAGCGGTCGCCGGGCGGGACATGCGCCAATAGGGGAAGCGCCCCCCGCCTCCTCGACAGCGGGGGTCCGTACGCGGGGGATGGAGGCGATGGGATCGTCGGGGGAGGGAGCGGGAGTTTTGGACTCCGAAGCCCTGCTTCTCCGGGTCGGCGCGCTGATAACGGCCAGGAACCGGGAGCTAGAGGCCCGGATGGAGGAGCGGTTCCGGACGATTCTGGCCGGGTTGGCCCCGGCCCTCCGGGCGGAGGGTAAGTCGGCGCGCGAGGCGACGCCGGTGGCTTCTCTGCCGGCGACGTCTGTCACCAAGGGGACTGGACCGGTGGTCGTGTCCAACGTGAGGGTGGTGCCCCCCGTTATCATTCCGCCACCGGTCGTCCCGGCCTCGTGGATGGAGGTGACGAGCAAGGCGGCGAAGAGGGCCAAGAAGAAGATGGCCGCGGAGGAGGCTGCGGCGAGAGCAGCCGCGGCCGAGGACCTGTTTGTCCAAGCCGTGCGCGAGCGGGGGGCTGGGCTGGCAGTTGCGGCGGAGCCGTACGCAATCCCCGAACACCCCTTCTGGGTGGGGGACGAGATCGGCTCCGTAGTAATAGTGGCGGGAAGCCGCCCCGGGTCCCCGTCGGTCTCCCTTCTGGAGCGGGGCGAGGGATTCGTGGCGGTGCAATGGGGGGACATCGCGGTTGTCGGGATCTACATCTCGCCGAGCTGTGGCCTCGATCAATTTCGGGGGTTCCTGGGTGGGCTGAACAGCTGCATCGCGCGGTGCAGCGCCCGCCCGGTTCTCGTTTTGGGAGACTTCAATGCCCACGCGGTATCGTGGGGGAGTCCCAGGACGACCACTAGGGGTAGCGAGGTGTTAACCTGGGCGGCCGGCCTGGATCTCCGGTTGATTAACCGGGGATCCACGTCGACGTGCGTGCGTCCGCAGGGGGTCTCGATTGTCGACCTGACATGGGGGACTCCCTCGGCCGTGCGCCGGGTGTCGGGATGGAGGGTGGCCGAGGAGATAGAGATTGCGTCAGACCATACGCCCATCGTCATGGACGTGTGGCCCACCCTCCACGCGCGGGATTCCCGGCCGGGCCGGGGGGACCGACGGCCGCGATGGGCCTTGAAGCGGCTGGACGCGGACGCGTTCGGGGCCGCGGTAGCCGCGGCGACATGGACGGGGCCGGCCCTGTCCGAGCTGGCGCCTGCGCAAGGGGCGAGGCTGCTGCGGGAGGTAATGACGGCGGTGTGCGACACCGCCATGCCCCGCAGCCGGTTCGCCCCCAGGAGGGCGGCGTACTGGTGGTCCGCCGGCATTGCGGAGCTCCGGCGTGCCTGCAATGCCGCGCGGCGTCGGTACGGCCGAGCGCGTAGGAGGCTATAGAGGATATCCTATAGAGGATAGGATAGGATAGAGGATAGGATCGGATAAAGGATAGGATAGGATAGAGGATAGGATAGGATAGAGGATATAATAGGATAGAGGATAGGATAGGATAGAGGATAGGATAGGATAGAGGATAGGATAGGATAGAGGATAGGATAGGATAGAGGATAGGATAGGATACAGGATAGGATAGGATAGAGGATAGGATAGAGGATAGGATAGGATAGAGGATAGGATAGGATAGAGGATCGGATAGAAGATAGGATAGGATAGAGGATAGGATAGGATAGAGGATAGTATATGATAGAGGATAGGATAGAATAGAGGATAGGATAGGATAGAGGATAGGATAGGATAGAGGATAGGTTAGAGGATAGGATAGAGGATAGGATAGAGGATAGGATAGAGGATAGGATAGAGGATAGGATAGGATAGAGGATAGGATATGATAGAGGATAGGATAGGATAGGATAGAGGATAGGATAGGATAGGATAGAGGATAGGATAGGATAGGATAGAGGATAGGATAGGATAGAGGATAGGATAGGATAGAGGATAGGATAGAGGATAGGATAGAGGATAGGATAGAGGGTTAGGATAGAGGATCGGATAGAGGATAGGATAGGATAGAGGAAAGGATATAATAGAGGATAGGATAGGTAATTGGATAGGATAGAGGATAGGATAAGGTAGAGGATAGTATAGGATAGAGGATAGGATAGGATAGAGGATAGGATCGGATAAAGGATAGGATAGGATAGAGGATAGGATAGGATAGAGGATAGGATAGGATAGAGGATAGGATAGGATAGAGGATAGGATAGGATAGAGGATAGGATAGGATAGAGGATAGGATAGGATAGAGGATAGGATAGGATAGAGGATAGGATAGGATAGAGGATAGGATAGGATAGAGGATAGGATAGGATAGAGGATAGGATAGGATAGAGGATAGGATAGAGGATAGTATAGGATAGAGGATAGGATAGAATAGAGGATAGGATAGGATAAAGGATAGGATAGGATAGCGGATAGGATAGGATAGGATAGAGGATAGTATAGGATAGAGGATAGGATAGAGGATAGTATAGGATAGAGGATAGGATAGGATAGAGGATAGGATAGGATAGAGGATAGGATAGGATAGAGGATAGGATAGGATAGAGGATAGGATAGGTAATTGGATAGGATAGAGTATAGGATAAGGTAGAGGATAGGATAGGATAGAGGATATAATAGGATAGAGGATATGATAGGATAGAGGATAGGATAGGATAGAGGATAGGATAGGATAGAGGATAGGATAGGATAGAGGATAGGATAGGATAGAGGATAGGATAGGATAGAGGATAGGATAGGATAGAGGATAGGATAGAGGATAGGATAGGATAGAGGATAGGATAGGATAGAGGATAGGATAGGATAGAGGATAGTATATGATAGAGGATAGGATAGAATAGAGGATAGGATAGGATAGAGGATAGGATAGGATAGAGGATAGGTTAGAGGATAGGATAGAGGATAGGATAGAGGATAGGATAGAGGATAGGATAGAGGATAGGATAGGATAGAGGATAGGATATGATAGAGGATAGGATAGGATAGGATAGAGGATAGGATAGGATAGGATAGAGGATAGGATAGGATAGGATAGAGGATAGGATAGGATAGAGGATAGGATAGGATAGAGGATAGGATAGAGGATAGGATAGAGGATAGGATAGAGGGTTAGGATAGAGGATCGGATAGAGGATAGGATAGGATAGAGGAAAGGATATAATAGAGGATAGGATAGGTAATTGGATAGGATAGAGGATAGGATAAGGTAGAGGATAGTATAGGATAGAGGATAGGATAGGATAGAGGATAGGATCGGATAAAGGATAGGATAGGATAGAGGATAGGATAGGATAGAGGATAGGATAGGATAGAGGATAGGATAGGATAGAGGATAGGATAGGATAGAGGATAGGATAGGATAGAGGATAGGATAGGATAGAGGATAGGATAGGATAGAGGATAGGATAGGATAGAGGATAGGATAGGATAGAGGATAGGATAGGATAGAGGATAGGATAGAGGATAGTATAGGATAGAGGATAGGATAGAATAGAGGATAGGATAGGATAAAGGATAGGATAGGATAGCGGATAGGATAGGATAGGATAGAGGATAGTATAGGATAGAGGATAGGATAGAGGATAGTATAGGATAGAGGATAGGATAGGATAGAGGATAGGATAGGATAGAGGATAGGATAGGATAGAGGATAGGATAGGATAGAGGATAGGATAGGTAATTGGATAGGATAGAGTATAGGATAAGGTAGAGGATAGGATAGGATAGAGGATATAATAGGATAGAGGATATGATAGGATAGAGGATAGGATAGGATAGAGGATAGGATAGGATAGAGGATAGGATAGGATAGAGGATAGGATAGGATAGAGGATAGGATAGGATAGAGGATAGGATAGGATAGAGGATAGGATAGAGGATAGGATAGGATAGAGGATAGGATAGGATAGAGGATAGGATAGGATAGAGGATAGGATAGAGGATAGGATAGAGGATAGGATAGGATAGAGGATAGGATAGGATAGAGGATAGGATAGGATAGAGGATAGGATAGAGGATAGGATAGAGGATAGGATAGGATAGAGGATAGGATAGGATAGAGGATAGGATAGGATAGAGGATAGGATAGGATAGAGGATATGATAGGATAGAGGATAGGATAGGATAGAGGATAGGATAGAGGATAGGATAGAGGATAGTATAGGATAGAGGATAGGATAGGATAGAGGATAGGATAGGATAGAGGATAGGATAGGATAGAGGATAGGATAGGATAGAGGATAGGATAGGATAGAGGATAGGATAGGATAGAGGATAGGATAGGATAGAGGATAGGATAGGATAGAGGATAGGATAGGATAGAGGATAGGATAGAGGATAGTATAGGATAGAGGATAGGATAGGATAGAAGATAGGATAGGATGGAGGATAGGATAGGATAGAGGATAGGATAGGATAGAGGATAGGATAGGATAGAGGATAGGATAGGATAGAGGATAGGATAGGTAATTGGATAGGATAGAGTATAGGATAAGGTAGAGGATAGGATAGGATAGAGGATATAATAGGATAGAGGATATGATAGGATAGAGGATAGGATAGGATAGAGGATAGGATAGGATAGAGGATAGGATAGGATAGAGGATAGGATAGGATAGAGGATAGGATAGGATAGAGGATAGGATAGGATAGAGGATAGGATAGGATAGAGGATAGGATAGAGGACAGGATAGGATAGAGGATAGGATAGGATAGAGGATAGGATAGAGGGTAGGATAGAGGATCGGATAGAGGATAGGATAGGATAGAGGATAGGATAGGATAGAGGATAGGATAGGATAGAGGATAGGATAGGATAGAGGATAGGATAGAGGATAGGATAGGATAGAGGATAGGATAGGATAGAGGATAGGATAGGATAGAGGATAGGATAGGATAGAGGATAGGATAGGATAGAGGATAGGATAGGATAGAGGATAGGATAGGATAGAGGATAGGATAGGATAGAGGATAGGATAGGATAGAGGTTAGGATAGGATAGAGGATAGGATAGGAAAGAGGATAGGATAGGATAGAGGATAGGATAGGATAGAGGATAGGATAGGATAGAGGATAGTATAGGATAGAGGAGAGGATAGAATAGAGGATAGGATAGGATAGAGGATAGTATAGGGTAGAGGATAGGATAGAATAGAGGATAGGATAGGATAAAGGATAGGATAGGATAGAGGATAGGATAGGATAGGATAGATGATAGGATAGGATAGAGGATAGGATAGAGGATAGTATAGGATAGAGGATAGGATAGGATAGAGGATAGGATAGGATAGAGGATAGGATAGGATAGAGGATAGGATAGGATAGAGGATAGGATAGGATAGAGGATAGGATAGGATAGAGGATAGGATAGGAAAGAGGATAGGATAGGATAGAGGATAGGATAGAATAGAGGATAGGATAGAGGATAGGATAGGATAGAGGATAGGATAGGATAGAGGATAGGATAGAATAGAGGATAGGATTGGATAGAGGATAGGATAGAGGATAGGATAGAGGATAGGATAGAGGATAGGATAGAGTATAGGATAGAGGATAGGATAGAATAGAGGATAGGATTGGATAGAGTATAGGATAGAGGATAGGATAGGATAGAGGAAAGGATATAATAGAGGATAGGATAGGTAATTGGATAGGATAGAGGATAGGATAAGGTAGAGGATAGTATAGGATAGAGGATAGGATAGGATAGAGGATAGGATCGGATAAAGGATAGGATAGGATAGAGGATAGGATAGGATAGAGGATAGGATAGAATAGAGGATAGGATAGAGGATAGGATAGGATAGAGGATAGTATAGGATAGAGGATAGGATAGAATAGAGGATAGGATAGGATAGAGGATAGGATAGGAAAAAGGATAGGATAGGATAGGATAGAGGATAGGATAGGATAGAGGATAGGATAGGATAGAGGATAGGATAGGTTAGAGGATAGGATAGGATAGAGGATAGAATAGGATAGAGGATAGGATAGGATAGAGAATAGGATAGGATAGAGGATCGGATAGAGGATAGGATAGGATAGAGGATAGGATAGGATGGAGGATAGGATAGAATAGAGGATAGGATAGGATAGAGGATAGGATAGGATAGAGGATAGAATAGGATAGAGGATAGGATAGGATAGAGGATAGGATAGAGGATAGGATAGAGTATAGGATAGAGCATAGGATAGGATAGATTAAAGGATATAATAGAGGATAGGATAAGGTAGAGGATAGTATAGGATAGAGGATAGGATAGGATAGAGGATAGGATCGGATAAAGGATAGGATAGGATAGAGGATAGGATAGGATAGAGGATAGGATAGGATAGAGGATAGGATAGGATAGAGGATAGGATAGGATAGAGGATAGGATAGGATAGAGGATAGGATAGGATAGAGGATAGGATAGGATTCAGGATAGGATAGGATAGAGGATAGGATAGGATAGAGGATAGGATAGAGGATAGGATAGGATAGAGGATCGGATAGAAGATAGGATAGGATAGAGGATAGGATAGGATAGAGGATAGGATAGGATAAAGCATAGGATAGGATAGAGGATAGGATAGGATAGAGGATAGGATAGGATAGAGGATAGGATAGGATAGAGTATATAATAGGATTGAGGAAAGGATAGGATAGAGGATAGGATAGGATAGAGGATAGGATAGGATAGAGGATGGGATAGGAAAGAGGGTAGGATAGGATAGAGGATAGGATAGGATAGAGGATAGGATAGGATAGAGGATAGGATAGGTTAGAGGATAGGATAGGATAGAGGATAGAATAGGATAGAGGATAGGATAGGATAGAGAATAGGATAGGATAGAGGATCGGATAGAGGATAGGATAGGATAGAGGATAGGATAGGATGGAGGATAGGATAGAATAGACTATAGGATAGGATAGAGGATAGGATAGGATAGAGGATAGGATAGGATAGAGGATAGGATAGGATAGAGGATAGGATAGGATAGAGGATAGGATAGGATAGAGGATAGGATAGGATAGAGGATAGAGGATAGGATAGGATAGAGGATAGGATAGGATAGAGGATAGGATAGGATAGAGGATAGGATAGGATAGAGGATAGGATAGGATAGAGGATAGGATAGGATAGAGGATAGGATAGGATAGAGGATAGGATAGGATAGAGGATAGGATAGGATAGAGGATAGGATAGGATAGAGGATAGGATAGGATAGAGGATAGGATAGGGTAGAGGATAGGATAGGATAGAGGATAGGATAGGATAGAGGATCGGATAGAGGATAGGATAGGATAGAGGATAGGATAGGATAGAGGATAGTATAGGATAGAGGATAGGATAGAATAGAGGATAGGATAGGATAGAGGATAGTATAGGAAAAAGTATAGGATAGGATAGGATAGAGGATAGGATAGGATAGAGGATAGGATAGAGGATAGGATAGAGGATAGGATAGAGGATAGGATAGGATAGAGGATAGGATAGGATAGAGGATAGGATAGGATAGAGGATAGGATAGGATAGAGGGTTGGGTTGGATAGAGGATAGGATAGGATAGAGGATAGTATAGGATAGAGGATAGGATAGAATAGAGGATAGGGTAGGATAGAGGATAGTATAGGATAGAGGATTGGATAGAATAGAGGATAGGATAGGATAAAGGATAGGATAGGATAGCGGATAGGATAGGATAGGATAGAGGATAGGATCCGATAGAGGGTAGGATAGAGGATAGTATAGGATAGAGGATAGGATAGGATAGAGGATAGGATAGGATAGAGGAGAGGATAGGATAGAGGATAGGATTGGATAGATGATAGGATAGGATAGAGGATAGGATAGGATAGAGGATAGGATAGGTAATTGGATATGATAGAGTATAGGATAAGGTAGAGGATAGGATAGGATAGAGGATATAATAGGATAGAGGATATGATAGGATAGAGGATAGGATAGGATAGAGGATAGGATAGGATAGAGGATAGGATAGGATAGAGGATAGGATAGGATAGAGGATAGGATAGGATAGAGGATAGGATAGAGGATAGGATAGGATAGAGGATAGGATAGGATAGAGGATAGGATAGGATACAGGATAGGATAGGATAGAGGATAGGATAGGATAGAGGATAGGATAGGATAGAGGATAGGATAGGATAGAGGATAGGATAGGATAGAGGATAGGATAGGATAGAGGATAGGATAGGATAGAGGATAGGATAGGATAGAGGATAGGATAGGATAGAGGATAGGATAGGATAGAGGATAGGATAGGATAGAGGATCGGATAGAGGATAGGATAGGATAGAGGATAGGATAGGATAGAGGATAGTATAGGATAGAGGATAGGATAGAATAGAGGATAGGATAGGATAGAGGATAGGATAGGAAAAAGTATAGGATAGGATAGGATAGAGGATCGGATAGGATAGAGGATAGGATAGAATAGAGGATAGGATTGGATAGAGGATAGGATAGAGGATAGGATAGAGGATAGGATAGGATAGAGGATAGGATAGGATAGAGGATAGGATAGGATAGAGGATAGGATAGGATAGAGGATAGGATAGGAAAAAGTATAGGATAGGATAGGATAGAGGATAGGATAGGATAGAGGATAGGATAGAATAGAGGATAGGATTGGATAGAGGATAGGATAGGATAGAGAATATAATAGGATAGAGGATATAATAGGATAGAGGAAAGGATAGGATAGAGGATAGGATAGGATAGAGGATAGGATAGGAAAGAGGATAGGACAGGATAGAGGATAGGATAGGATAGAGGATAGGATAGGATAGAGGATAGGATAGGATAGAGGATAGAATAGGATAGAGGATAGGATAGGATAGAGGATAGGATAGGATAGAGGAAAGGATATAATAGAGGATAGGATAGGTAATTGGATAGGATAGAGGATAGGATAAGGTAGAGGATAGTATAGGATAGAGGATAGGATAGGATAGAGGATAGGATCGGATAAAGGATAGGATAGGATAGAGGATAGGATAGGATAGAGGATAGGATAGGATAGAGGATAGGATAGGATAGAGGATAGGATAGGATAGAGGATAGGATAGGATAGAGGATAGGATAGGATAGAGGATAGGATAGGATACAGGATAGGATAGGATACAGGATAGGATAGGATAGAGGATAGGATAGAGGATAGGATAGGATAGAGGATAGGATAGGATAGAGGATCGAATAGAAGATAGGATAGGATAGTGGATAGGATAGGATAGAGGATAGTATATGATAGAGGATAGGGTAGAATAGAGGATAGGATAGGATAGAGGATAGGATAGGATAGAGGATAGGTTAGAGGATAGGATAGAGGATAGGATAGAGGATAGGATAGAGGGTAGGATAGAGGATCGGATAGAGGATAGGATAGGATAGAGGAAAGGATATAATAGAGGATAGGATAGGTAATTGGATAGGATAGAGGATAGGATAAGGTAGAGGATAGTATAGGATAGAGGATAGGATAGGATAGAGGATAGGATCGGATAAAGGATAGGATAGGATAGAGGATAGGATAGGATAGAGGATAGGATAGGATAGAGGATAGGATAGGATAGAGGATAGGATAGGATAGAGGATAGGATAGGATAGAGGATAGGATAGGATAGAGGATAGGATAGGATAGAGGATAGGATAGGATAGAGGATAGGATAGAGGATAGTATAGGATAGAGGATAGGATAGAATAGAGGATAGGATAGGTGTAGCGGCCAGCCTGGGACATCTGGTTATGGCATGGGTATTGCTTTGCGCTCTTGGAACGTGACTTTGGGGATTTTTAGAAATTAGGTACGGAGTGGCCTTGTCACCGTTTTAGCTAATGTCCCATTCGTGTCCGTTCCCAGGGCGTAGCACTTGTATATAGTTTTCTAGGCCCATGCCATAAATCTGCCGGTGGTCCCATCCTGCCCTTCTCTAGTTTCGCACTTGACGATTGCCAGACGCCCTGGGTCTTTCCCAGGCTCTGGCAACTCTTCACCCGTGGTGAGTGGTTGATGGCCCTTGGTTCATCAGGATTGCCTTGGGGCCATCAGGATGTTCCTCGGTCCCATCTTCCACTTTCCAACCGTCCACCCCCCAATTGGTCCTCGTCTTGGCCAATCCGGGATATCTCTCGGCATCCAGGGAAGGGAGGAAAATCCCGAAGTAGAGGGAGGATCTACCCTTACGTGGGTTCTTGGCTCGATCCTCCCAATCAATTGGCTTCCAAGCACGCTAGAGAAAACGACTTTTCCTAGCTGCTCTCCTGTACTCTATTCACTTTTGTATTCGGTTACGGCTCAAATCCATTTTGTAAATACAGTCCACTGCTTTAGTTTTGTTACATTTGGTCTCCTTTCTTACAAGAGGAAACTCCCATCCTTAGTCGACACATCGCGTGTAAATCCACATCAAAAGCTCGAACATCCTTCGGGATAATCACGAGCAATCAACATTTGGTCCTTCGAGCCGGATACTCGAATAAGTTCGTGCTTCACGGAAGACAAGGAGTCTTGCTGCTGCCATTTCGTGTCCGACTGGACAATCCTCATTGGGCTGCAGCATTTTGGGACTACCAGGAGACTACGGGACTGTAGCTGCCGTCATCAAGCCTGCAGTTTCCAGGAAGGCGTTTGCGTGCCCAAGACGTACTTGGAACACGGCCGCTCTCTGGAACTAGCTGACTGCCAGGAACCGACGAGCATCCCGTGAGACGATCCTGCTGAAGTCGTTTGTTAGCGCTGATCCACTCCTGTCATTCTCCGTAAGTTTTTCCTTGGTTTTAACTTGAGTTCGCAATAGTGTACAAGTATGGAAGCTCAATTCAAAGGTTTAGTTGCCGAACTCGGGGCCGCTAAGACTAAGCTGACAATTTATAGAAACTTGGTAGAGTCAGCCGATGTCAACGCGGACATCTTAGCTTTCGAGAAGCGCGTTCGAGTCATTGAGGGTCTATACGACGAATTTGATAGAATTCAAACACAAATTGAAGTATTCGTCGTAGAAACGCCTGCATTGGAAACGCATCTTGCCGAGCGTGACCAATTTGAGAACACCTTTTTTGGCACTCTTTCTCTCGCCGAAAGGCGATTGATTGCTGCTCGCGGTGAATTAGCAATTAATAGTGCGTCCACTATTAATCCCACTCCTACGCCTTCGGATTCGCACACCGCGATTTGTTTGCCCGTAATACAGATTCCCACTTTCGATGGCAATTATAGTCAGTGGATTCGATTTCGGGACACTTTCACATCCCTAGTTCATGACTGCGACAAACTAACCGATGTAGATCGACTTAGTTATTTAGTTTCTTCGTTGTCCGGTCCGGCTGCGCGAATATTAGAATCGTTTAGCGTGTCAGCCACGAACTACAATCTAGCTTGGTCGCGTTTAAAGCAGAGGTACGATGATCCGGAATTTTTGGCAACTCGCTCTCTACATCAAGTAGATTGCGCGCGCTCATCTCCCCCTGCTAGCGATAGATTATTGCACGATTTTTACGTCGATGATTTGCTCACTGGCTGTGACTCGGTAGTAGAAGCCAGTGCATTACGCGAATCTCTCGAAGGGATCTCAGCTAAGGCCGGTTTTTCCTTGCGAAAATGGGCAAGCAACGATCCTAAAGCAATTGGACACGTTAGCGGCGTGACACAGAACGTAGAATTTAGAATCTTAGATAAAGAGCCGAAAACACTCGGGCTATCGTGGTCTGTGTCCTCCGACCAATTGTTTTCTAGTACGCAAAGTAAAAAACATAGTAGAATTACAAAGCGTAACATTTTGGCTGAAATAGCACAAATATTCGAACCCTTGGGCCTCATCGGCCCGGTTATAGTTAAATCCAGACTTTTTATGCAAGAATTTTGGCAGATGAAGGTTGGTTGGGATGAAACCCTCTCCCAAGATCTTCATCTACGATGGTTGAATTTCAAAGTTGAATTAGATGAGCTTTCGTCAGCATCTTGCACCTGGAAACATATACGTACCGCGGATAATCCTGCGGATATTTTGTCTCGCGGTTTTAGTGCACACTTGCTTATAGGGCATGATTTGTGGTGGTATGGTCCAAGTTGGCTATCTCTAGACGCCAAGGATTGGCCCATATCAGACGCTAGCATGGTCGACGTGCCTGACGCTCGCCCCATGCCTGTAGTTCATTTGAGCGTCACCGCAAATCGCAGCCAATTCGAAATAAAATTATTAATAAACTCTAGATATGCAAAAGGCACTCAAACGGGTCATCGTGGCTCTCCATCCGTTTCGGAATTGATTTCGGCCGAACGGATCTTGATTCGAGCCGCCCATAACCATTACCTTGATAGTGATTATCGCAGCTTGGCGCAACGAAGAGAAATAAACAAAAACAGTCCCCTAGTATCTTTGCACCCCTATCTTGATGAGCACGGGCTCATTAGGGTGGGCGGCAGATTGGAAAATGCTCCTGTTCCGTACGAACAGAAACACCCCATAGTTATACCGAAGTCGGGTCCACTGGCGGAATTAATCGTCCGCAAGGAACATTTTTGTTTTTTGCGCGCCGCAGGTCAACAAATCTTAGCTTCTGTTCATTCTAGATATTGGATTATTTCAGGTAGGCGGATTGTCAGAAAGGTCTTGCGTCGCTGCGTCACCTGTTTTGGGACAGGTACCGTCAGCGCGCAACCCCTGATGGGCAATCTACCTGCCGACCGGGTTACACCTGCTAGGCCTTTCCATACCTGCGGAGTCGATTCTGCCGGTCCTTTGATAGTTGTTGACCGCGGACGCTCGCGTACGGCTCGGAAGGCGTATATTTGTATTTTTGTTTGTATGGTCACAAAGGCCATTCACCTAGAACGCGTAGTTGACCTTCCGTCGAACGCTTTTATTAGTTGTCTCCGTAGATTCATTGCTCGCCGGGGTAAATGTAAGGTCATTCACTCCGATAACGGAACAAATTTGGTTGGGGCTAGAAATGAATTGTACACATTGCTTACTCGGGTTGAAGCTTGTTTAAATTCCCGCCCAATACATCCATTATCCGCTGATCCTTCCGATCTAAATTCCTTGACTCCCGGGCACTTCCTTATTGGTGATGCGTTGACCGCACTTCCTCAGGTCGACCTCACAGCTGTTCGCCAGAACAGGCTTTGTCGGTTTCAGCTAATACAGCAAAGGCTGCAACATTTTTGGAAGCGTTGGTGCCGGGAGCATTTGAACGGGTTGCAGCAGCGACACACATGGAAGGTCGACCCTCCTGCTGAGCCCAGGACTGGAGCCATGGTTCTCATCCAAGAGCACAACACGCCTCCAATGAAATTGATGTTGGGACGCATCTTGGAACTTCATCCAGGCCATGACGGGAAGACACCTGCTGTTTCCCTTCGGACGGCGTCTGACACTTTGAAGAGACCCGTCACCAAAATTTGTTTTTGTCGATCGCGGAAAATGATTCCATTTTGTGATGTTTGATTCAGTTATTCACTGTATATACTTCGTCCATTGTATTAGTTGATACTTTTATGTTCCGCTTTTCGTTTCCTTAGTTAGTATCTTGCGTGTATATTTGATTTAGTTTAAATGTTACTCCATGTATACATTTCGTTCTCGGTATTAGTCGATATTTGTTTGTGTTCCGCATCTCATGTCCTTCGTTAGTATTTTGTTTTACGTTGTTCTTAGCTATTAGTGATTCTCTCATGCTTTCTTGTTTTGGTTTTGTTCTTAGTTACTATTGTTCATTGTTGCTTTTGTTGTCATTTTTGTACGGTTCTATCCTCCCTTCTTGTTAGTTGCCCATTTCGATTGAACTCCGTGAGTTCAAGGTGGGCGGTATGTAGCGGCCAGCCTGGGACATCTGGTTATGGCATGGGTATTGCTTTGCGCTCTTGGAACGTGACTTTGGGGATTTTTAGAAATTAGGTACGGAGTGGCCTTGTCACCGTTTTAGCTAATGTCCCATTCGTGTCCGTTCCCAGGGCGTAGCACTTGTATATAGTTTTCTAGGCCCATGCCATAAATCTGCCGGTGGTCCCATCCTGCCCTTCTCTAGTTTCGCACTTGACGATTGCCAGACGCCCTGGGTCTTTCCCAGGCTCTGGCAACTCTTCACCCGTGGTGAGTGGTTGATGGCCCTTGGTTCATCAGGATTGCCTTGGGGCCATCAGGATGTTCCTCGGTCCCATCTTCCACTTTCCAACCGTCCACCCCCCAATTGGTCCTCGTCTTGGCCAATCCGGGATATCTCTCGGCATCCAGGGAAGGGAGGAAAATCCCGAAGTAGAGGGAGGATCTACCCTTACGTGGGTTCTTGGCTCGATCCTCCCAATCAATTGGCTTCCAAGCACGCTAGAGAAAACGACTTTTCCTAGCTGCTCTCCTGTACTCTATTCACTTTTGTATTCGGTTACGGCTCAAATCCATTTTGTAAATACAGTCCACTGCTTTAGTTTTGTTACATTTGGTCTCCTTTCTTACAAGAGGAAACTCCCATCCTTAGTCGACACATCGCGTGTAAATCCACATCAAAAGCTCGAACATCCTTCGGGATAATCACGAGCAATCAACAATAGGATAAAGGATAGGATAGGATAGCGGATAGGATAGGATAGGATAGAGGATAGGATAGGATAGAGGATAGGATAGAGGATAGTATAGGATAGAGGATAGGATAGGATAGAGGATAGGATAGGATAGAGGATAGGATAGGATAGAGGATAGGATAGGTAATTGGATAGGATAGAGTATAGGATAAGGTAGAGGATAGGATAGGATAGAGGATATAATAGGATAGAGGATATGATAGGATAGAGGATAGGATAGGATAGAGGATAGGATAGGATAGAGGATAGGATAGGATAGAGGATAGGATAGGATAGAGGATAGGATAGGATAGAGGATAGGATAGAGGATAGGATAGGATAGAGGATAGGATAGGATAGAGGATAGGATAGGATAGAGGATAGGATAGGATAGAGGATAGGATAGGATAGAGGATAGGATAGGATAGAGGATAGGATAGGATAGAGGATAGGATAGGATAGAGGATAGGATAGGATAGAGGATAGGTTAGGATAGAGGATAGGATAGGATAGGAAAAAGTATAGGATAGGATAGGATAGAGGATAGGATAGGATAGAGGATAGGATAGAATAGAGGATAGGATTGGATAGAGGATCGGATAGAGGATAGGATAGGATAGAGGAAAGGATATAATAGAGGATAGGATAGGTAATTGGATAGGATAGAGGATAGGATAAGGTAGAGGATAGTATAGGATAGAGGATAGGATAGGATAGAGGATAGGATCGGATAAAGGACAGGATAGGATAGAGGATAGGATAGGATAGAGGATAGGATAGGATAGAGGATAGGATAGGATAGAGGATAGGATAGGATAGAGGATAGGATAGGATAGAGGATAGGATAGGATAGAGGATAGGATAGGATAGAGGATAGGATAGGATAGAGGATAGGATAGAGGATAGTATAGGATAGAGGATAGGATAGAATAGAGGATAGGATAGGATAAAGGATAGGATAGGATAGCGGATAGGATAGGATAGGATAGAGGATAGGATAGGATAGAGGATAGGATAGAGGATAGTATAGGATAGAGGATAGGATAGGATAGAGGATAGGATAGGATAGAGGATAGGATAGGATAGAGGATAGGATAGGTAATTGGATAGGATAGAGTATAGGATAAGGTAGAGGATAGGATAGGATAGAGGATATAATAGGATAGAGGATATGATAGGATAGAGGATAGGATAGGATAGAGGATAGGATAGGATAGAGGATAGGATAGGATAGAGGATAGGATAGGATAGAGGATAGGATAGGATAGAGGATAGGATAGGATAGAGGATAGGATAGGATAGAGGATAGGATAGGATAGAGGATAGGATAGGATAGAGGATAGGATAGGATACAGGATAGGATAGGATACAGGATAGGATAGGATAGAGGATAGGATAGAGGATAGGATAGGATAGAGGATAGGATAGGATAGAGGATCGGATAGAAAATAGGATAGGATAGTGGATAGGATAGGATAGAGGATAGTATATGATAGAGGATAGGGTAGAATAGAGGATAGGATAGGATAGAGGATAGGATAGGATAGAGGATAGGTTAGAGGATAGGATAGAGGATAGGATAGAGGATAGGATAGAGGGTAGGATAGAGGATCGGATAGAGGATAGGATAGGATAGAGGAAAGGATATAATAGAGGATAGGATAGGTAATTGGATAGGATAGAGGATAGGATAAGGTAGAGGATAGTATAGGATAGAGGATAGGATAGGATAGAGGATAGGATCGGATAA
Organism: Halictus rubicundus; assembly: GCF_050948215.1. Lineage (NCBI taxonomy): Eukaryota > Metazoa > Arthropoda > Insecta > Hymenoptera > Halictidae > Halictus > Halictus rubicundus. Next base: position 3,289 of record NW_027489665.1, on the reverse strand, counting down.
AGGATAGGATAGGATAGAGGATAGGATAGGATAGAGGATAGGATAGGATAGAGGATAGGATAGGATAGAGGATAGGATAGGATAGAGGATAGGATAGGATAGAGGATAGGATAGGATAGAGGATAGGATAGGATAGAGGATAGGATAGGATAGAGGATAGGATAGAGGATAGTATAGGATAGAGGATAGGATAGAATAGAGGATAGGATAGGATAAAGGATAGGATAGGATAGCGGATAGGATAGGATAGGATAGAGGATAGGATAGGATAGAGGATAGGATAGAGGATAGTATAGGATAGAGGATAGGATAGGATAGAGGATAGGATAGGATAGAGGATAGGATAGGATAGAGGATAGGATAGGTAATTGGATAGGATAGAGTATAGGATAAGGTAGAGGATAGGATAGGATAGAGGATATAATAGGATAGAGGATATGATAGGATAGAGGATAGGATAGGATAGAGGATAGGATAGGATAGAGGATAGGATAGGATAGAGGATAGGATAGGATAGAGGATAGGATAGGATAGAGGATAGGATAGAGGATAGGATAGGATAGAGGATAGGATAGGATAGAGGATAGGATAGGATAGAGGATAGGATAGGATAGAGGATAGGATAGGATAGAGGATAGGATAGGATAGAGGATAGGATAGGATAGAGGATAGGATAGGATAGAGGATAGGATAGGATAGAGGATTGGATAGGATAGAGGATAGGTTAGGATAGAGGACAGGATAGGATAGGAAAAAGTATAGGATAGGATAGGATAGAGGATAGGATAGGATAGAGGATAGGATAGAATAGAGGATAGGATTGGATAGAGGATAGGATAGAGGATAGGATAGAGGATAGGATAGAGGATAGGATAGGATAGAGGATAGGATAGAATAGAGGATAGGATAGGATAGAGGATAGGATAGAAAAAAGTATAGGATAGGATAGGATAGAGGATAGGATAGGATAGAGGATAGGATAGAATAGAGGATAGGATTGGATAGAGGATAGGATAGAGGATAGGATAGAGGATAGGATAGGATAGAGGATAGGATAGGATAGAGGATAGGATAGGATAGAGGATAGGATAGGATAGAGGATAGGATAGGATAGAGGATAGGATAGGAAAAAGTATAGGATAGGATAGGATAGAGGATAGGATAGGATAGAGGATAGGATAGAATAGAGGATAGGATTGGATAGAGGATAGGATAGGATAGAGAATATAATAGGATAGAGGATATAATAGGATTGAGGAAAGGATAGGATAGAGGATAGGATAGGATAGAGGATAGGATAGGAAAGAGGATAGGACAGGATAGAGGATAGGATAGGATAGAGGATAGGATAGGATAGAGGATAGGATAGGATAGAGGATAGAATAGGATAGAGGATAGGATAGGATAGAGGATAGGATAGGATAGAGGAAAGGATATAATAGAGGATAGGATAGGTAATTGGATAGGATAGAGGATAGGATAAGGTAGAGGATAGTATAGGATAGAGGATAGGATAGGATAGAGGATAGGATCGGATAAAGGATAGGATAGGATAGAGGATAGGATAGGATAGAGGATAGGATAGGATAGAGATAGGATAGGATAGAGGATAGGATAGGATAGAGGATAGGATAGGATAGAGGATAGGATAGGATAGAGGATAGGATAGGATAGAGGATAGGATAGGATAGAGGATAGGATAGGATAGAGGATAGGATAGGATAGAGGATAGGATAGGATAGAGGATAGGATAGGATAGAGGATAGGATAGGATAGAGGATAGGATAGGATAGAAGATAGGATAGGATACAGGATAGGATAGGATACAGATAGGATAGGATAGAGGATAGGATAGAGGATAGGATAGGATAGAGGATAGGATAGGATAGAGGATCGGATAGAAGATAGGATAGGATAGTGGATAGGATAGGATAGAGGATAGTATATGATAGAGGATAGGGTAGAATAGAGGATAGGATAGGATAGAGGATAGGACAGGATAGAGGATAGGTTAGAGGATAGGATAGAGGATAGGATAGAGGATAGGATAGAGGTAGGATAGAGGATCGGATAGAGGATAGGATAGGATAGAGGAAAGGATATAATAGAGGATAGGATAGGTAATTGGATAGGATAGAGGATTGGATATGGTAGAGGATAGTATAGGATAGAGGATAGGATAGGATAGAGGATAGGAGCGATAAAGGATTGGATAGGTTAGAGGATAGGATAGGATAGAGGATAGGATAGAGAGTGGAGGGATAGGATAGAGGATAGGATAGGATAGAGGATAGGATAGGATAGAGGATTGGATAGGATAGAGGATAGATAGGATAGAGGAGAGGATAGAGGATAGTATAGGATAGAGGATTGGATAGGATAGAGGATAGGATAGGATAGGATAGGATAGGATAGAGGATTGGATAGGATTGAGAGTGGATAGGTAGAGAGAGGATAGGATAGTGGTAGAGGATTAGGATAGATGGATAGAGGATAGATAGGAGAGTGGGTTAGGATGAGGTGAGTAGAGGAGAGGTGAGGATTGGTGAGAGGGTGAGAGAGATTGAGGTGAGGTGGTTGGGTTTGGAGTGGATGGTGTGGTGTGGTGTGGAGTGGAGTGGGTGTGGATAGGAGAGGGTGAGGAGTGTGTGAGAGTGAGGTGAGGAGAGAGAGTGGTGAGTGTGGAGTGAGGTGAGGAGAGAGTGAGGAGTGTGAGGTGAGGTAGGAGTGTGGTGTGAGTGGAGTGTGGTGTGGAGTGGTGTGTGGAGTGGAGTGGAGAGGTGTGGTGTGGTGAGGTGGTGTGGTGAGGAGGGTGTGGTGTGGTGAGGTGAGTGGTGTGGTGTGGTGTGTGGTGTGGAGTGGTGTGTGGTGTGGTGTGGTGAGTGGTGTGGTGGTGTGAGGAGTGGTGTGGGAGTGTGGTGTGGTGTGGTGTGGTGGTGTGGTGTGGTGTGTGGTGTGGTGTGGTGTGTGGTGTGGAGTGGATGGTGGTGAGGAGTGGTGTGTGGTGTGGTGTGGAGTGGATAGTGTAGGAGTGGTGGTGGAGTGTGGTGTGAGAGTGGAGAGGTGAGGTGTGGTGGAGTGGTGAGGTGTGTGGTGTGGTGTGTGGAGGTGAGGATTGGTGTGTGGTGTGGTGTGTAGGTGTGGTGTGGTTTGGAGTGTGGTGTGGTGTGGAGAGTGGTGTGGTGTGAGTGTGGTGAGGTGTGGTGGTGGATGTGGTGTGGTGTGGTGTGAGGTGCTGGAGTGGTGTGTGGTGTGGTGGGTGTGTGGTGTGGTGTGTTGGTGTGGTGTG
>NW_027489664.1:22500-30230 GCF_050948215.1 Halictus rubicundus | reverse complement strand
TTCACTTTGTTCACTTGCCCTCTTCTCGTCTCTCTTCTCGCGACATTCACTTCAATCTACACTGTCAGGTCTTCACTTAACTTCACTTGTCTCTTACTATTGCTCTTGCTCTCACTCGTACACGTCGACTCAAGTCTTCACGGCTCTGTCACTCGCACTTCATCGTCACCCTTCAAAGTTCACTTTCACTTCTTCACTTCCTTCACCTCTTCACTTCACTTCACTCTTCACTTGCACTCTTCACTTCACGTCACTCGTCACTTCACTCACTTCACTCACTCTTCACTTCACCCTGCCTCGCACTTCACTCTTCACTGTCACTTCACTGCTTCACTTCACTTCACTCTTCACTTCACTTCACTCTTCACGTCACTTCACTCTGCACTTCACTTCACTCTTCACTTCACTTCACTCTTCACTTCACTTCACTCTTCACTTCACTTCTCTTCACTTCCCGTCACTTCACTCTTCACTTCACTTCACCTCCACTTCACTTCACTCTTCACTTCACTCACTCTTCACTACCTTCACTCTTCACTTCACTTCACTCTTCACTTCACTTCACTCTTCACAATTACTTCACTCTTGCACACCACTTCACACTTCACTTCACTCCCCACTTCACTTCACTCTGCACTTCACTTCACTCTTCTCTTCACTTCACTCTTCACTTCACTTCACTCTTCACTTCACTTCACTCTTCACTCACTTCACTCTTCACTTCACTTCACTCTTCTCTTCACTTCACTCTGCACTTCTTCTCTTCACTTCACTCACTCTTCACTTCACGTCACTTCACTTCACTCTCACTCTTCACTTCACTTCACTCTTCACTTGCACTCTTCACTTCACTTCACTTTCCTCACTTCTCCTCACTGCACTTCACTCTTCACTTCACTCACTCTTCACTTTCACTGCACTCTTTACTTCTCTTCACTCTTCACTTTCACTTCACTCTTCACTTCACTTCACTCTTACTTCACTTCACTCTTCACTTCACTTCACTCTTCACTTCACTTCACTCTTCACTTCACTTCACTCTTCACTTCTACTTCACTCTTCACTTCACTTCACGCTTTACTTACTTCACTCTCACTTCCCTTCACTCTTCACCTCACTTCACTCTTCTCACTTCACTCTTCACTTCACGTCACTTCCTTACTTCACTCTCACTTCCCTTCACTTCACTTCACTCTTCACTTCACTTCACTCTTTACTTTACTCCAAATTCACTTCACCCTTCACTTCACGTCACTCTTCACTTCACTTCACTCTCCACTTCACTTCACTCTTCACAACACTTAACTCTTCACTTCACTTCACTCTTCACCTCACATCACTCTTCACTTCCCTCTTCACTTCACACCACCCTACACTTCACGTCAATCTACACTTCATTTCACTCTTCACTTCACCTTTAAAAATCACTTCACTCTTCACTTAACTCACTCTTCACTTCACTGTCACTCTTCACAATACTTCACTCTTCACTTCACTTCACTCTACACTTCACTTCACTCTTCACTTCACTTCACTCTTCACTTCCCTTCACTCTTCACTGCACTTCACTCTTCACAATACTTCACTCTTCACACCACTTCACACTTCACTTCACTCCTCACTTCACTTCACTCTTCACTTCACTTCACTCTTCTCTTCACTTCACTCTTCACTTCACTTCACTCTTCACTTCACTTCACTCTTCACTTCACTTCACTCTTCACTTCACTCCACTCATCACTTCACTTCACTCTTCACAATACTTCACTCTTCACACCACTTCACACTTCACTTCACTCTTCACTCACTTCACTCTTCACTTCACTTCACTCGTCTCTTCACTTCACTCTTCACGTCACTTCACTCTTGTACTTCACTTCACTCGTGTACTTCACTTCACTTCACGCTTCACTTCACTGCACTCTTCACTTCACTTCACTCTTCACTTCACGTCCACTCATCACTTCACTCTTCACAATACTTCACTCTTCACACCACTTCACACTTCACTTCACTCTCACTTCACTTCACTCTTCACTTCACTTCACTCTTCTCTTCACTTCACTCTTCACTTCACTTCACTCTTTACTTCACTTCACTCTTCACTTCACTTCACTTCACTCTTCTCTTCACTTCACTCTTCACTTCACTTCACTCTTCACTTCACTTCACCTCTACACTTCACTTCACTCTCCACTTCACTTCACTCTTCACAACACTTTACTGCTTCACTTCACTTCACGCTGCACATCACCTCACTCTTCACTTCCCTCTTCACTTCACACCACCCTACACTTCACTTCAATCTACACTTCATTTCACTCTTCCCCTTCACTTCACTGCACTTCACTCTTCACTTCACTTCACTCTTCACTTCACTTCACTTCACTCTTCACTTCACTTCACTCTTCACTTCACTTCACTCTACACTTCACTTCACTCTTCACTTCACTTCACTCTTCACGTCACTTCACTCTTCACTTCACTTCACTCTTCACTTCACTGTACTTCACTCTTCACTTCACTTCACTTCACTTCACTCTTCACTTCACTTCACTCTTCACAATACTTCACTCTTCACACCACTTCACACTTCACTTCACTCCTCACTCACTTCACTCTTCACTTCACTGTCACTCTTCTCTTCACTTCACTCTTCACTTCACTTCACTCTTCACTTCACTTCACTCTTCACTTCACTTCACTTCACTCTTCTCTTCACTTCACTCTTCACTTCACTTCACTCTTCACTTCACTCCACTCCTTGCACTTCACTTCACTCCTCACTTCACTTCACTCTTCACTTCACTTCACTCTACACTTCACTGTCACTCTTCACTGCACTTCACTCTTCACTTCACTTCACTCTTCACTTTACTTCACTTCTTCACTTCACTTCACTCTTCACGTCACTTCACTCTTCACTTCACTTCACTCTTCACTTCACTTCACTCGGCACGTCACTTTACTTCACTCTTCACTTCACTTCACTTCACTTCACTCTTTACGTCACTTCACTCTTCACTTCACGTCACTCTTCACTTCACTTCACTCTTCACTTCACTGCACTCTTCACATCACCTCACTCTACACGTCACGTTCACTCTTCACTTCACTTCACTCTTTACGTCACTTCCCGCGTCACTTCACTTCACTCTTCACTTCACTTCACTCTTTACTTCACTTCACTCTTCACTTCACTTCACTCTTCACTTCACTTCACGCTTCACTTCACTTCACTGTTGCACTCACTTCACTCTTCACGTCACTGCACTCTTCACTTCACTTCTCTTTCACTTCACTTCACGTCTGTCACTTCACTTCACTCTTCACTTCACATCACTCTTCACTTCACTTCACTCTTCTCTTCACTTCACTCTTCACCTCACTCACTCTTCACTTCACTTCACTCTTCACTTCACTTTCACTCTTCACTTCACTCACTCTTCACTTCACTTCACTCTTCACTTCACTTCACTCTTCACTTCACTTCACTCTTCACTTCACTTCACTCTTCACTCACTTCACTCTTCACGTCACTTCACTCTTCACAATACTTCACTGCTTCACTTCACTTCACTCTTCACTTCACTTTCACTCTTCCCTTCACTTCACTCTTCACATCACTTCACTCTTCACTTCACTTCACTTTTCACTTCACTTCACTCTTAACTTCACAACACTCTTCACTTCACTTCACTCTTCACTTCACTTCACTCTTTACTTCACTTCACTCTTCACTTCACTTCACTCTTCACTGTCACTTCACTCTTCCCTTCACTTCACTCTTCACATCACCTCACTCTACACTTCACTTCACTCTTCACTTCACTTCACTCTTCACTTCACTTCACTCTTCACTTCACTTCACTCTTCACTTCACTTCACTCTTCACTTCACTGTCACTCTTCACTTCACTTTACTCTTCACTTCAGCACCACCCTACACTTCACTTCAATCTACACTTCATTTCACTCTTCACTTCACTTTACAACTCACTTCACTCTTCACTACACTTCACTCTTTACTTCACTGTCACTCTTCACTTCACTTTACTCTTCACTTCACTTCCCTCTACACCTCACATCACGCTTCACTTCCCTCTTCACTTCACACCACCCTACACTTCACTTCAATCTACACTTCATTTCACTCTTCACTTCACTTTACAATTCACTTCACTCTTCACTTCACTTCACTCTTCACTTCACTTCACTCTTCACTTCACTTCACGTCTTCACTTGCACTTCACTCTTCACTTCACTTCTCTCTTCACTTCACTTCACTCTTCACTTCACTTCACTCTTCACTTCACTTCACTCTTCACTTCACTTCACTCTTCACTTCACTTCACTCTTCACTTCACTTCACTCTTCACGTCACTTCACTCTTCACTTCACTTCACTCTTCACTTCACTTCACTCTTCACTTCACTTCATTCTTCACAATACGTCACTCGTCACCCCACTGTCACACTTCACTTCACTCTTCACTTCACTTCACTCTTCACTTCACTTCACTCTTCTCTTCACTTCACTCTTCACTTCACTTCACTCATCACTTCACACCACACTACACTTCACTTCAATCTACACGTCATTTCACTCTTCACTTCACTTTACAACTCACTTCACTCTGCACTTCACTTCACTCTTCACTTCACTTCACTCTTCACTTGCACTTCACTCTTCACTTCACTTCACTCTACACTGCACTTCACTCTTCACTTCACTTTACTCTTCACTTCACTTCACTCTTCACCTCACATCACTCTTCACTTCCCTCTGCACTTCACACCACCCTACACTTCACTTCAATCTACACTTCAGTTCACTCTTCACTCCACTCACTCTTCACTTCACTTTACTCTTCACTTCACTTCACTCGTCACTTCACTTCACTCTTCTCTGTCACTTCACTCTTCAGCTTCACTTCACTCTTCACTTCACTTCACTTTGCACTTCACTTCACTCTTCACTTCACTACACTTCACTCTTCACTTCACTTCTTCACTCTCACTCACTTCACTCTTCACTTCACGTTCACTCTTCACTTCACTTCACTCTTGCACTTCACTTCACTTCACTCTTCACTTCACTCTTCACTTCACTCTCTTCACTGCACTTCCTCTTCACTTCACTGCACTCTTCACTTCACTTCACTCTTCACTTCACTTCACTCGTCACTTCACTTCACTCTTCACTTCACTTCACTCTTCACTTCACTTCACTCTTCACTTCACTTCACTCTTCTCTTCACTTCACTCTTCACTCTTCACTTCACACACGCTTCACTTCACTTCACTCTTCACTTCACTCTTCACTTCACTCACTCTTCACTTCACTTCACTCTTCACTTCACTTCACTCTTCACTTCACTTCACTCTTCACTTCACTTCACTCTCCACTTCACTTCACTCGTCACTTCACTTCACTCTTCACTTCACTTCACTCTTCACGTCACTTCACTCTTCACTTCACTTCACTCTTCACAAAACTTCACTTCTTCACTTCACTTCACTCTTCACTTCACTTCACTCTTCACTTCACTTCACTCTTCACTTCACTGCACTCTTCACTTCACTTCACTCTTCACTTCACTTCACTCAAAACTTCACTACACTCTGCACTTCACTTCACTCTTCACTTCACTTCACTTTCCAATTCACTTCCACTCTTCACTTCACTTCACTCTTCACTTCACTTCACTCTTCCACTTCAACTCACTCTTCACTTCACTCCACTCTTCACTTCACTCTTCACTTCACTTCACTCTTCACTTCACCCCACCCTACACTTCACTTCAATCTACACTTCATTTCACTCTTCACTTCACTTTACAACTCACTTCACTCTTCACTTCACTTCACTCTTCACTTCACTTTCACTCTTCACTTCACTTCACTCTTCACTTCACTTCACTCTACACATCACTTCACTCTTCACTTCACTTTACTCTTCACTTCACTTCACTCTTCACCTCACATCACTCTTCACTTCCCTCTTCACTTCACACCACCCCACACTTCACTTCAATCTACACTTCATTTCACTCTTCACTTCACTTCACTTTCCAATTCACTTCACTCTTCACTTCACTTCACTCTTCACTTCACTTCACTCTTCACTTCACTTCACTCTCCACTTCAACTCACTCTTCACTTCACTTCACTCTTCACTTCACTACACTTCACTCTTCACTTCACTTCACTCTTTACTTTACTCCAAATTCACTTCACCCTTCACTTCACTCCACCCTTCACTTCACTTCACCCTTCACTTCACTTCACTCTTCACCTCACATCACTCTTCACTTCCCTCGTCACTTCACACCACCCTACACTTCACTTAAATCTACACTTCATTTCACTCTTCACCTCACTTTACAAGTTCACTTCACTCTTCACTTCACTTCACTCTTCACTTCACTTCACTCTTCACCTCACTTCACTCTTCACTTCACTTCACTCTTCACTTCACTTCACTCTTCACTTCACTTCACTCTTCACTTCACTTCACTCTTCACTTCACTGCACTCTTCACTTCACTTCACTCTTCACGTCACTTCATTCTTCACAATACTTCACTCTTCACCCCACTTCACACTTCACTGCACCTTTCACTTCACTTCACTCTTCACTTGTCACTTCAAGCGCTCTTCACTTCACGTCTTCACTTCACTTCACTCATCACTTCACACCACCCTACACTTCACTTCAATCTACACTTCATTTCACTCTTCACTTCACTTTACAACTCACTTCACTCTTCACTTCACTTCACTCTTCACTGTCACTTCACTCTTCACAATACTTCACTCTTCACTTCACTTCACTCTTCACTTCACTTCACTCTTCCCTTCACTTCACTCTTCACTTCACTTCTCTCTTCACTTCACTTCACTCTTCACTTCACTTCACTCGTAACTTCACTACACTCTTCACATCACTTCACTCTTCACTTCACTTCACTCTTCACTTCACTTCACTCTTTACGTCACTTCACTCTTCACTTCACTTCACTCTTCACTTCACTTCACTCTTCACTTCACTTCACTCTTCACATCACCTCACTCTACACTTCACTTCACTCTTCACTTCACTTCACTCTTTACTTCACTTTACTCTTCACTTCACTTCACCTCTGCACTTCACTTCACTCTGTTACTTCACTTCACTCTTCACTTCACGTCTCTCTTCACTTCACTTCACTCTTCACTTCACTTCACCTTTCACTTCACTTCACTCTTCACTTCACTTCACTCTTCACTTCACTTCTCTCTTCACTTCACTTCACTCTTCACTTCACTTCACTCTTCACTTCACTTCACTCTTCACTTCACTTCACTCTTCTCTTCACTTCACTCTTCACCTCACTTCACTCTTCACTTCACTTCACTCTTCACTTCACTTCACTCTTCACTTCACTTCATTCGTCACAATACTTCACTCTTCACCCCACTTCACACTTCACTTCACCTTTCACTTCACTTCACTCTTCACTTCACTTCACTCTTCTCTTCACTTCACTCTTCACGTTCACTTCACTCATCACTTCACACCACCCTACACTTCACTTCAATCTACACTTCATTTCACTCTTCACTTCACTTTACAACTCACTTCACTCTTCACTTCACTTCACTCTTCACTTCACTTCACTCTTCACTTCACTTCACTCTACACATCACTTCACTCTTCACTTCACTTTACTCTTCACTTCACTTCACTC
>NW_027489664.1:0-20000 GCF_050948215.1 Halictus rubicundus | reverse complement strand
ACACACCACACCACCCCACACACCACACCACACCACACACCACACCACACCACACACCACACCACACCACACACCACACCACCCCACACACCACACCACACCACACACCACACCACACCTCACACCACACCACACCACACACCTCACCAAACCACACACCACACCACACCACACACCACACCACACCACACACCACCCCACACCACACACCACACCACTCCACACACCACACCACACCACACCACACCACACCACACACCACACCACTCCTCACCACACCACACAGCCACCCCACACCACTCCACACACCACTCCTCACACCACACCACTCCTCACCACACACCACACCCACCACCACACACCACCCCACACCACACACCACACCACACCTCACACCTCACCACACCACACTCCACACCACACCAGTCCACACCACACCACCCTCACCAAACCACACACCACACCACACCTCACACCACATCACACCACACACCTCTCACACCACACACCACTACCACTCCTCACTCCACACCTCTCCACAATCCTCTCCAATCCTCACTCCACTCCTCTCCTCACCACCACTCCACTATCCTCAACCTAACCTCATCCTATCACTCCACACACAATCCACACCTCTAACCTCTCCACACCTCACACCTATCCTATCCTCTCTCCACACCTCTCCTCACTCCTCACCTTCCTCAAACCAAACCACTCCACACTCCACACCACTCTCTCCAACCAATCCACTACCTCACCTAACCTCTACCACTCCTACTCTCCTCAATCCTACCAATCCTCTATCCACTCACCTACCTAACCACTCACTCACCTCTCCACTCACTCCAATCCAAATCCTCTATCCTATCCTATCCTCTATCCTACAATATCCACTATCCTATCCTATCCTCTATCCTATCCTATCCCTCTATCCTATCATATCCTGTCCTATCCTCTATCCTACCCTATCCTATCCTCTATCCTATCCTATCCTCTATCCTATCCTATCCTCTATCCTATCGTATCCTCTATCCTATCCTATCCTCTATCCTACCCTATCCTATCCTCTATCCTATCCTATCCTCTATCCTATTATATCCTCTATCCTATCGTATCCTCTATCCTATCCTATCCTCTATCCTATCCTATCCTCTATCCTATCCTATCCTCTATCCTATCCTACCCTCTATCCTATCCTATCCTCTATCCTATCCTATCCTCTATCCTATCATATCCTCTATACTATCCTAACCTCTATCCTATCCTATCCTCTATCCTATCCTATCCTCTCTCCTATCCTATCCTCTATCCTATCCTTTCCTCTATCCTATCCTATCCTCTATCCTATCCTATCCTCTATCCTACAATATCCTCTATCCTATCCTATCCTCTATCCTATCCTATCCTCTATCCTATCCTATCCTATCCTATCCTCTATCCTACCCTATCCTATCCTCTATCCTATCCTATCCTCTATCCTATCCTATCCTCTATCCTATCCTATCCTCTATCCTATCCTATCCTCTATCCTACAATATCCTCTATCCTATCCTATCCTCTATCCTATCCTATCCTCTATCCTATCATATCCTGTCCTATCCTCTATCCTACCCTATCCTATCCTCTATCCTATCCTATCCTCTATCCTATCCTATCCTCTATCCTATCGTATCCTCTATCCTATCCTATCCTCTATCCTATCCTATCCTCTATCCTATCCTATCCTCTATCCTATCCTATACTCTATCGTATCATATCCTCTATCCTATCCTTTCCTCTATCCTATCCTATCCTCTATCCTATCCTATCCTCTATCCCAGCCTATACTCAATCCTATCCTATACTGTATTATATCCTATCCTCTTTCCTATCCTCTATCATATCGTATCCTCTATCCTATCCTATCCTCTACCCTATCCTATCCTCTATCCTATCATATACTCTATCCTATCCTATCCTCTATCCTATCCTATCCTCTATCCTATCCTATCCTCTATCCTATCGAATACCCTATCCTATCCTCTATCCCATCCTATACTCAATCCTATCCTATACTGTATTATATCCTATCATCTATCCTATCCTATCCTCTATCCTATCCTCTCCTCTATCCTATCCTATCCTCTATCCTATCCTATCCCTTATCCTATCCTATATCCTATTGTATCCTCTATCCTACAATATCCTCCATCCTATCCTATCCTCTATCCTATCCTATCCTCTATCCTATCCTATCCTCTATCCTATCTTATCCTCTATCCTATCCTCTCCTCTATCCTATCCTATCCTCGATCCTATCCTATCCTCTATCCTATCCTATCCTCTATCCTATCCTATCCTCTCTCCTATCCTATCCTCTATCCTATCCTATCCTCTATCCTATCCTATCCCTTATCCTATCCTATCCTCTATCCTATCCTATCCTCTATCCTATCCTATCCTCTATCCTATCCTACCCTCTATCCTATCCTATCCTCTATCCTATCCTATCCTCTACCCTATCCTACCCTCTATCCTATCCTATCCTCTATCCTATCCTATACTCTATCGTATCATATCCTCTATCCTATCCTATCCTCTATCCTATCCTATCCTCTATCCTATCCTATCCTCTATCCTATCCTACCTCTATCCTATCCTATCCTCTATCCTATCCTATCCTCTATCCTATCATATCCTCTATACTATCCTAACCTCTATCCTATCCTATCCTCTATCCTATCCTATCCTCTCTCCTATCCTATCCTCTATCCTATCCTTTCCTCTATCCTATCCTATCCTCTATCCTATCCTATCCTCTATCCTACAATATCCTCTATCCTATCCTATCCTCTATCCTATCCTATCCTCTATCCTATCGAATACCCTATCCTATCCTCTATCCCATCCTATACTCAATCCTATCCTATACTGTATTATATCCTATCATCTATCCTATCCTATCCTCTATCCTATCCTCTCCTCTATCCTATCCTATCCTCTATCCTATCCTATCCCTTATCCTATCCTATATCCTATTGTATCCTCTATCCTACAATATCCTCCATCCTATCCTATCCTCTATCCTATCCTATCCTCTATCCTATCCTATCCTCTATCCTATCCTATCCTCTATCCTATCCTATCCTCTATCCTATCCTATCCTCTATCCTATCCTATCCTCTATCCTATCTTATCCTCTATCCTATCCTATCCTCTATCCTATCCTATCCTCTATCCTATCCAATACCCTATCGTATCCTCTATCCCATCCTATACTCAAACCTATCCTATACTGTATTATATCCTATCCTCTTTCCTATCCTCTATCATATCGTATCCTCTATCCTATCCTATCCTTTATCCTATCCTATCCTGTATTCTATCCTATCCTGTATCCTATCCAAATTCTACCCTACCCTCTATCCTATCCTATCCTCTATCCTATACTATCCTATCCTCTATCCTATCCTATCCTCTATCTAATCCTATGCTCTATCCTATCCTATCCTCTATCCTATCCTATCCTCTATCCTATCCTATCCTCTATCCTATCCAATGCCCTATCCTATCCTATCCTCTATCCCAGCCTATACTCAATCCTATCCTATATTGTATTATATCCTATCCTCTTTCCTATCCTCTATCATATCGTATCCTCTATCCTATCCTATCCTCTACCCTATCCTATCCTCTATCCTATCATATACTCTATCCTATCCTATCCTCTATCCTATCCTATCCTCTATCCTATCCTATCCTCTATCCTATCCTATCCTCTATCCTATCGAATACCCTATCCTATCCTCTATCCCATCCTATACTCAATCCTATCCTATACTGTATTTTATCCTATCCTCTATCCTATCCTATCCTCTATCCTATCCTCTATTCTATCCTATCCTCTATCTAATCCTATGCTCTATCCTATCCTATCCTCTATCCTATCCTATCCTCTATCCTATCCAATGCCCTATCCTATCCTATCCTCTATCCTATCCTATCCTCTATACTATCCTAAAATCTATCCTATCCTATCCTCTATCCTATCCTATCCTCTATCCTATCCTATCCTCTATCCTATCCTATCCTCTATCCTATCCTATCCTCTATCCTATCCTAGTCCTCTATCCTAAAATATCCTCTATCCTATCCTATCCTCTATCCTATCCTATCCTCTATCCTATCCTATCCTCTATCCTATCCTATCCTCTATCCTATCCTATTCTCTATCCTATCCTATCCTCTATCCTATCCTATCCTCTATCCTATCCTATCCTCTATCCTATCCTATCCTCTATCCTATCCTATCCTCTATCCTATCCTATCCTCTATCCTATCCTATCCTCTATCATATCCTATCCTCTATCCTATCCTATCCTCTATCCTATCCTATCCTCTATCCTATCCTATCCTCTATCCTATCCTATCCTCTATCCTATCCTATCCTCTATCCTATCCTATCCTCTATCCTATCCTATCCTCTATCCTATCCTATCCTCTATCCTATCCTATCCTCTATCCTATCCTCTATCCTATCCTCTATCCTATCCTATCCTATCCTCTATCCTATCCTATCCTCTATCCTATCCTATCCTCTATCCTATCCTATCCTCTATCCTATCCTATCCTCTATCCTATACTATCCTATCCTCTATCCTATCCTATCCCCTATCCTATCCTATCCTCTATCCTATCCTATCCTCTATCCTATCCTCTCCTCTATCCTATCCTATCCTCTATCCTATCCTATCCTCTACCCTATCCTATCCTCTATCCTATGCTATCCTCTATCCCAGCCTATACTCAATCCTATCCTATACTGTATTATATCCTATCCTCTTTCCTATCCTCTATCATATCGTATCCTCTATCCTATCCTATCCTCTACCCTATCCTATCCTCTATCCTATCCTATACTCTATCCTATCCTATCCTCTATCCTATCCTATCCTCTATCCTATCCTATCCTCTATCCTATCCTATCCTCTATCCTATCGAATACCCTATCCTATCCTCTATCCCATCCTATACTCAATCCTATCCTATACTATATTATATCCTATCATCTATCCTATCCTATCCTCTATCCTATCCTCTCCTCTATCCTATCCTATCCTCTATCCTATCCTATCCTCTATCCTATCCTATATCCTATTGTATCCTCTATCCTACAATATCCTCCATCCTATCCTATCCTCTATCCTATCCTATCCTCTATCCTATCCTATCCTCTATCCTATCCTATCCTCTATCCTATCCTATCCTCTATCCTATCCTATCCTCTAGCCTATCCTATCCTCTATCCTATCCTATCCTCTATCCTATCCTATCCTCTATCCTATCCTATCCTCTATCCTATCCTATCCTCTATCCTATCCTATCCTCTATCCTATCCTATCCTCTATCCTATCCTATCCTCTATCCTATCCTATCCTCTATCCTATCCAATACCCTATCCTATCCTCTATCCCATCCTATACTCAATCCTATCCTATACTGTATTATATCCTATCCTCTTGCCTATCCTCTATCATATCGTATACTCTGTCCTATCCTATCCTCTACCCTATCCTATCCTCTATCCTATCCTACCCTCTATCCTATACTATCCTCTATCCTATCGAATACCCTATCCTATCCTCTATCCCATCCTATACTCAATCCTATCCTATACTGTATTATATCCTATCCTCTACCCTATCCTATCCTCTATCCTATCCTATCCTCTATCCTATCCTATCCTCTATCCTATCCTATCCTCTATCCTATCCTATCCTCTATCCTATCCTATCCTCTATCCTATCCTATACTCTATCGTATCATATCCTCTATCCTATCCTTTCCTCTATCCTATCCTATCCTCTATCCTATCCTATCCTCTATCCTATCCTACCCTCTATCCTATCCTATCCTCTATCCTATCCTATCCTCTATAATATCCTAACCTCTATCCTATCCTATCCCCTATCCTATCCTATCCTCTATCCTATCATATCCTCTATCCTATCCTTTCCTCTATCCTATCCTATCCTCTATCCTATCCTATCCTCTATCCTACAATATCCTCTATCCTATCCTATCCTCTATCCTATCCTATCCTCTATCCTATCCTATCCTCTATCCTATCCTATCCTCTATCCTATCCTATCCTCTATCCTATCCTATCCTCTATCCTATCCTATCCTCTATCCTATCCTATCCTCTATCCTATCCTATCCTCTATCCTATCTTATCCTCTATCCTATCCTCTCCTCTATCCTATCCTATCCTCGATCATATCCTATCCTCTATCCTATCCTATCCTCTATCCTATCCTATCCCCTCTCCTATCCTATCCTCTATCCTATCCTATCCTCTATCCTATCCTATCCCTATCCTATCCTATCCTCTATCCTATCCTATCCTCTATCCTATCCTATCCTCTATCCTATCCTACCCTCTATCCTATCCTATCCTCTATCCTATCCTATCCTCTATCCTATCCTACCCTCTATCCTATCCTATCCTCTATCCTATCCTATACTCTATCGTATCATATCCTCTATCCTATCCTATCCTCTATCCTATCCTATCCTCTATCCTATCCTATCCTCTATCCTATCCTACCCTCTATCCTATCCTATCCTATCCTATCCTCTATCCTACCCTATCCTATCCTCTATCCTATCCTATCCTCTATCCTATCCTATCCTCTATCCTATCCTATCCTCTATCCTATCCTATCCTCTATCCTACCCTATCCTCTATCCTATCCTATCCTCTATCCTATCCTATCCTCTATCCTATCCTATACTCTATCCTATCCTATCCTCTATCCTATCCTATCGTCTATCCTATCCTATCCTCTATGCTATCCTATCCTCTATCCTATCCTATCCTCTATCCTATCCTCTCCTCTATCCTATCCTATCCTATCCTCTATCCTATCCTATCCTCTATCCTATCCTATCCTCTATCCTATCCTCTCCTCTATCCTATCCTATCCTCTATCCTATCCTATCGTCTATCCTATCCTAGATCCTATTATATCCTCTATCCTACAATATCCTCTATCCTATCCTATCCTCTATCCTATCCTATCCTATCCTATCCTCTATCCTACCCTATCCTATCCTCTATCCTATCCTATCCTCTATCCTATCCTATCCTCTATCCTATCCTATCCTCTATCCTATCCTATACTCTATCCTATCCTATCCTCTATCCTATCCTATCCTCTATCCTATCCTATCCTATCCTCTATCCTATCCTATCCTCTATCCTATCCTATCCTATCCTTTCCTCTATCCATCCTATACTCAATCCTATCCTATACTGTATTATATCCTATCCTCTTTCCTATCCTCTATCGTATCATATCCTCTATCCTATCCTATCCTCTACCCTATAATATCCTCTATCCTATCCTATTCTCTATCCTATCCTATACTCTATCCGTATCCTATCCTCTATCCTATCCTATCCTCTATCCTATCCTCTCCTCTATCCTATCCTATCCTATCCTCTATCCTATCCTACCCTCTATCCTATCCTATCCTCTATCCTATCCTCTCCTCTATCCTATCCTATCCTCTATCCTATCCTATCCTCTATCCTATCCTAGATCCTATTATATCCTCTATCCTACAATATCCTCTATCCTATCCTATCATCTATGCTATCCTATCCTCTATCCTATCCTATCCTCTATCCTATCCTATCCTCTATCCTATCCTATCCTACCCTCTATCCTATCCTACCCTCTATCCTATCCTATCCTCTATCCTATCCTCTCCTCTATCCTATCCTATCCTCTATCCTATCCTATCCTCTATCCTATCCTAGATCCTATTATATCCTCTATCCTACAATATCCTCTATCCTATCCTATCATCTATGCTATCCTATCCTCTATCCTATCCTATCCTCTATCCTATCCTATCCTCTATCCTATCCTATCCTCTATCCTATCCTCTCCTCTATCCTATCCTATCCTCTATCCTATCCTATCGTCTATCCTATCCTAGATCCTATTATATCCTCTATCCTACAATATCCTCTATCCTATCCTATCCTCTATCCTGTCCTATCCTCTATCCTATCCTATCCTCTATCCTATCCTATACTCTATCCTATCCTATCCTCTATCCTACAATATCCTCTATCCTATCCTATCCTCTATCCTAACCTATCCTCTATCCTATCAAAAACCCTATCCTATCCTCTATCCCATCCTATACTCAATCCTAGCCTATACTGTATTATATCCTATCCTCTTTCTATCCTCTATCATATCGTATCCTCTATCCTATCCTATCCTCTAACCTATAATATCCTCTATCCTATCCTATTCTCTATCCTATCCTATCCTCTATTCTATCCTATCCTGTATCCTATCCAAATTCTACCCTACCCTCTATCCTATCCTATCCTCTATCCTATCCTATCCTGTCCTATCCTCTATCCTACCCTATCCTATCCTCTATCCTATCCTATCCTCTATCCTATCCTATCCTCTATCCTATCGTATCCTCTATCCTATCCTATCCTCTATCCTACCCTACCCTCTATCCTATCCTATCCTCTATCCTACCCTATCCTCTATCCTATCCTATCCTCTATCCTATCCTATCCTCTATCCTATCCTATCCTCTATCCTATCCTACCCTCTATCCTATCCTATCCTCTATCCTATCCTATCCTCTATCCTATCCTACCCTCTATCCTATCCTATCCTCTATCCTATCCTATCCTCTATCCTACCCTATCCTCTATCCTATCCTATCCTCTATCCTATCCTATCCTCTATCCTATCCTATACTCTATCCTATCCTATCCTCTATCCTATCCTATCGTCTATCCTATCCTATCCTCTATGCTATCCTATCCTCTATCCTATCCTATCCTCTATCCTATCCTCTCCTCTATCCTATCCTATCCTATCCTCTATCCTATCCTATCCTCTATCCTATCCTATCCTCTATCCTATCCTATCCTCTATCCTATCCTCTCCTCTATCCTATCCTATCCTCTATCCTATCCTATTGTCTATCCTATCCTAGATCCTATTATATCCTCTATCCTACAATATCCTCTATCCTATCCTATCCTCTATCCTATCCTATCCTCTATCCTATACTATCCTCTATCCTATCCTATCCTCTATCCTATCCTATGCTGTATCCTATCCTATCCTCTATCCTATCCTATCCTATCCTCTATCCTATCCTATCCTCTATCCTATCCTATCCTCTATCCTATCCTATCCTCTATCCTATCCTATCCTCTATCCTATCCTATCCTCTATCCTATCCTATCCTCTATCCTATCCTATCCTCTATCCTATCCTATACTCTATCCTATCCTCTATCCTATCCTCTATCCTATCCTATCCTATCCTATCCTCTATCCTATCGTATCCTCTATCCTCTCCTATCCTATCCTATCCTCTATCCCATCCTATACTCAATCCTATCCTATACTGTATTATATCCTATCCTCTTTCCTATCCTATCCTCTATCCTATCCTATACTCTATCCTATCCTATCCTCTATCCTATCCTATCCTATCCTATCCTCTACCCCATCCTATACTCAATCCTATCCTATACTGTATTATGTCCTATCCTCTTTCCTATCCTATCCTCTATCCTATCCTATCCTCTATCCTATCCTATCCTCTATCCTATCTTATCCTCTATCCTATCCTCTCCTCTATCCTATCCTATCCTCGATCCTATCCTATCCTCTATCCTATCCTATCCTCTATCCTATCCTATCCCCTCTCCTATCCTATCCTCTATCCTATCCTATCCTCTATCCTATCCTATCCCCTATCCTATCCTATCCTCTATCCTATCCTATCCTCTATCCTATCCTATCCTCTATCCTATCCTACCCTCTATCCTATCCTATCCTCTATCCTATCCTATCCTCTATCCTATCCTACCCTCTATCCTATCCTATCCTCTATCCTATCCTATACTCTATCGTATCATATCCTCTATCCTATCCCATCCTCTATCCTATCCTATCCTCTATCCTATCCTATCCTCCATCCTATCCTACCCTCTATCCTATCCTATCCTCTATCCTATCCTATCCTCTATCCTATCATATCCTCTATACTATCCTAACCTCTATCCTATCCTATCCTCTATCCTATCCTATCCTCTCTCCTATCCTATCCTCTATCCTATCCTTTCCTCTATCCTATCCTATCCTCTATCCTATCCTATCCTCTATCCTACAATATCCTCTATCCTATCCTATCCTCTATCCTATCCTATCCTCTATCCTATCCTATCCTCTATCCTATCCTATCCTATCCTATCCTCTATCCTACCCTATCCTATCCTCTATCCTATCCTATCCTCTATCCTATCCTATCCTCTATCCTATCCTATACTCTATCCTATCCTATCCTCTATCCTATCCTATCCTCTATCCTACAATATCCTCTATCCTATCCTATCCTCTATCCTATCCTATCCTCTATCCTATCCTATCCTCTATCCTATCCTATCCTCTATCCTATCGTATCCTCTATCCTATCCTATCCTCTATCCTATCCTACCCTCTATCCTATCCTATCCTCTATCCTACCCTATCCTCTATCCTATCCTATCCTCTATCCTATCCTATCCTCTATCCTATCCTATACTCTATCCTATCCTATCCTCTATCCTATCCTATCGTCTATCCTATCCTATCCTCTATGCTATCCTATCCTCTATCCTATCCTATCCTCTATCCTATCCTCTCCTCTATCCTATCCTATCCTATCCTCTATCCTATCCTATCCTCTATCCTATCCTATCCTCTATCCTATCCTATCCTCTATCCTATCCTCTCCTCTATCCTATCCTATCCTCTATCCTATCCTATTGTCTATCCTATCCTAGATCCTATTATATCCTCTATCCTACAATATCCTCTATCCTATCCTATCCTCTATCCTATCCTATCCTCTATCCTATACTATCCTCTATCCTATCCTATCCTCTATCCTATCCTATCCTCTATCCTATCCTATCCTCTATCCTATCCTATCCTATCCTCTATCCTATCCTATCCTCTATCCTATCCTATCCTATCCTTTCCTCTATCCCATCCTATACTCAATCCTATCCTATACTGTATTATATCCTATCCTCTTTCCTATCCTCTATCGTATCATATCCTCTATCCTATCCTATCCTCTACCCTATAATATCCTCTATCCTATCCTATTCTCTATCCTATCCTATACTCTATCCTATCCTATCCTCTATCCTATCCTATCCTCTATCCTATCCTCTCCTCTATCCTATCCTATCCTATCCTCTATCCTATCCTACCCTCTATCCTATCCTATCCTCTATCCTATCCTCTCCTCTATCCTATCCTATCCTCTATCCTATCCTATCCTCTATCCTATCCTAGATCCTATTATATCCTCTATCCTACAATATCCTCTATCCTATCCTATCATCTATGCTATCCTATCCTCTATCCTATCCTATCCTCTATCCTATCCTATCCTCTATCCTATCCTATCCTATCCTCTATCCTATCCTACCCTCTATCCTATCATATCCTCTATCCTATCCTCTCCTCTATCCTATCCTATCCTCTATCCTATCCTATCCTCTATCCTATCCTAGATCCTATTATATCCTCTATCCTACAATATCCTCTATCCTATCCTATCATCTATGCTATCCTATCCTCTATCCTATCCTATCCTCTATCCTATCCTATCCTCTATCCTATCCTATCCTCTATCCTACAATATCCTCTATCCTATCCTATCCTCTATCCTATCCTATCCTCTATCCTATCCTATCCTGTCCTATCCTCTATCCTACCCTATCCTATCCTCTATCCTATCCTATCCTCTATCCTATCCTATCCTCTATCCTATCGTATCCTGTATCCTATCCTATCCTCTATCCTATCCTACCCTCTATCCTATCCTATCCTCTATCCTACCCTATCCTCTATCCTATCCTATCCTCTATCCTATCCTATCCTCTATCCTATCCTATACTCTATCCTATCCTATCCTCTATCCTATCCTATCGTCTATCCTATCCTATCCTCTATGCTATCCTATCCTCTATCCTATCCTATCCTCTATCCTATCCTCTCCTCTATCCTATCCTATCCTATCATCTATCCTATCCTATCCTCTATCCTATCCTATCCTCTATCCTATCCTATCCTCTATCCTATCCTCTCCTCTATCCTATCCTATCCTCTATCCTATCCTATCGTCTATCCTATCCTAGATCCTATTATATCCTCTATCCTACAATATCCTCTATCCTATCCTATCCTCTATCCTATCCTATCCTCTATCCTATCCTATCCTCTATCCTATCCTATACTCTATCCTATCCTATCCTCTATCCTACAATATCCTATATCCTATCATATCCTCTATCCTAACCTCTTCTCTATCCTATCAAAAACCCTATCCTATCCCTCTATCCCATCCTATACTCAATCCTAGCCTATACTGTATTATATCCTATCCTCTTTCCTATCCTCTATCATATCGTATCCTCTATCCTATCCTATCCTCTAACCTATAATATCCTCTATCCTATCCTATTCTCTATCCTATCCTATACTCTATCGTATCATATCCTGTATCCTATCCAAATTCTACCCTACCCTCTATCCTATCCTATCCTCTATCCTATCCTATCCTGTCCTATCCTCTATCCTACCCTATCCTATCCTCTATCCTATCCTATCCTCTATCCTATCCTATCCTCTATCCTATCGTATCCTCTATCCTATCCTATCCTCTATCCTACCCTACCCTCTATCCTATCCTATCCTCTATCCTACCCTATCCTCTATCCTATCCTATCCTCTATCCTATCCTATCCTCTATCCTATCCTATACTCTATCCTATCCTATCCTCTATCCTATCCTATCGTCCTATCCTATCCTATCCTCTATGCTATCCTATCCTCTATCCTATCCTATCCTCTATCCTATCCTCTCCTCTATCCTATCCTATCCTATCCTCTATCCTATCCTATCCTCTATCCTATCCTATCCTCTATCCTATCCTATCCTCTATCCTATCCTATCCTCTATCCTATCCTCTCCTCTATCCTATCCTATCCTCTATCCTATCCTATCGTCTATCCTATCCTAGATCCTATTATATCCTCTATCCTACAATATCCTCTATCCTATCCTATCCTCTATCCTATCCTATCCTCTATCCTATCCTATCCTCTATCCTATCCTATACTCTATCCTATCCTATCCTCTATCCTACAATATCCTCTATCCTATCCTATCCTCTATCCTAACCTATCCTCTATCCTATCAAAAACCCTATCCTATCCTCTATCCCATCCTATACTCAATCCTAGCCTATACTGTATTATATCCTATCCTCTTTCCTATCCTCTATCATATCGTATCCTCTATCCTATCCTATCCTCTACCCTATCCCATCCTCCATACTATCCTAACCTCTATCCTATCCTATCCTCTATCCTATCCTATCCTCTATCCTACAATATCCTCTATCCTATCCTATCATCTATGCTATCCTATCCTCTATCCTATCCTATCCTCTATCCTATCCTATCCTCTATCCTATACTATCCTCTATCCTATCCTATCCTCTATCCTATCCTATCCTCTATCCTATCCTATCCTCTATCCAATCCTATCCTCTATCCTATCCTATCCTCTATCCTATACTATCCTCTATCCTATCCTATCCTCTATCCTATCCTATCCTCTATCCTATCGTATCCTGTATCCTATCCTATCCTCTATCCTATCCTACCCTCTATCCTATCCTATCCTCTATCCTACCCTATCCTCTATCCTATCCTATCCTCTATCCTATCCTATCCTCTATCCTATCCTATACTCTATCCTATCCTATCCTCTATCCTATCCTATCGTCTATCCTATCCTATCCTCTATGCTATCCTATCCTCTATCCTATCCTATCCTCTATCCTATCCTCTCCTCTATCCTATCCTATCCTATCATCTATCCTATCCTATCCTCTATCCTATCCTATCCTCTATCCTATCCTATCCTCTATCCTATCCTCTCCTCTATCCTATCCTATCCTCTATCCTATCCTATCGTCTATCCTATCCTAGATCCTATTATATCCTCTATCCTACAATATCCTCTATCCTATCCTATCCTCTATCCTATCCTATCCTCTATCCTATCCTATCCTCTATCCTATCCTATACTCTATCCTATCCTATCCCTCTATCCTACAATATCCTATATCCTATCATATCCTCTATCCTAACCTCTTCTCTATCCTATCAAAAACCCTATCCTATCCTCTATCCCATCCTATACTCAATCCTAGCCTATACTGTATTATATCCTATCCTCTTTCCTATCCTCTATCATATCGTATCCTCTATCCTATCCTATCCTCTAACCTATAATATCCTCTATCCTATCCTATTCTCTATCCTATCCTATACTCTATCGTATCATATCCTGTATCCTATCCAAATTCTACCCTACCCTCTATCCTATCCTATCCTCTATCCTATCCTATCCTGTCCTATCCTCTATCCTACCCTATCCTATCCTCTATCCTATCCTATCCTCTATCCTATCCTATCCTCTATCCTATCGTATCCTCTATCCTATCCTATCCTCTATCCTACCCTACCCTCTATCCTATCCTATCCTCTATCCTACCCTATCCTCTATCCTATCCTATCCTCTATCCTATCCTATCCTCTATCCTATCCTATACTCTATCCTATCCTATCCTCTATCCTATCCTATCGTCTATCCTATCCTATCCTCTATGCTATCCTATCCTCTATCCTATCCTATCCTCTATCCTATCCTCTCCTCTATCCTATCCTATCCTATCCTCTATCCTATCCTATCCTCTATCCTATCCTATCCTCTATCCTATCCTATCCTCTATCCTATCCTATCCTCTATCCTATCCTCTCCTCTATCCTATCCTATCCTCTATCCTATCCTATCGTCTATCCTATCCTAGATCCTATTATATCCTCTATCCTACAATATCCTCTATCCTATCCTATCCTCTATCCTATCCTATCCTCTATCCTATCCTATCCTCTATCCTATCCTATACTCTATCCTATCCTATCCTCTATCCTACAATATCCTCTATCCTATCCTATCCTCTATCCTAACCTATCCTCTATCCTATCAAAAACCCTATCCTATCCTCTATCCCATCCTATACTCAATCCTAGCCTATACTGTATTATATCCTATCCTCTTTCCTATCCTCTATCATATCGTATCCTCTATCCTATCCTATCCTCTACCCTATCCCATCCTCCATACTATCCTAACCTCTATCCTATCCTATCCTCTATCCTATCCTATCCTCTATCCTACAATATCCTCTATCCTATCCTATCATCTATGCTATCCTATCCTCTATCCTATCCTATCCTCTATCCTATCCTATCCTCTATCCTATACTATCCTCTATCCTATCCTATCCTCTATCCTATCCTATCCTCTATCCTATCCTATCCTCTATCCAATCCTATCCTCTATCCTATCCTATCCTCTATCCTATACTATCCTCTATCCTATCCTATCCTCTATCCTATCCTATCCTCTATCCTATCCTATCCTCTATCCTATCCTATCCTATCCTCTAACCTATCCTATCCTATCCTTTCCTCTATCCCATCCTATACTCAATCCTATCCTATACTGTATTATATCCTATCCTCTTTCCTATCCTCTATCGTATCATATCCTCTATCCTATCCTATCCTCTACCCTATAATATCCTCTATCCTATCCTATTCTCTATCCTATCCTATACTCTATCCTATCCTATCCTCTATCCTATCCTATCCTCTATCCTATCCTCTCCTCTATCCTATCCTATCCTATCCTCTATCCTATCCTACCCTCTATCCTATCCTATCCTCTATCCTATCCTCTCCTCTATCCTATCCTATCCTCTATCCTATCCTATCCTCTATCCTATCCTATCCTCTATCCTATCCTATCCTCTATCCTATCCTATCCTCTATCCTGTCCTATACTCTATCCTATCCTATCCTCTATCCTATCCTATCCTCTATCCTATCCTATCCTCTATCCTATCCTCTATCCTATCCTATCCTATCCTCTATCCTATCCTATCCTCTATCCTATCCTATCCTCTATCCTATCCTCTATCCTATCCTATCCTATCCTCTATCCTATCCTATCCTCTATCCTATCCTATCCTATCCTTTCCTCTATCCCATCCTATACTCAATCCTATCCTATACTGTATTATATCCTATCCTCTTTCCTATCCTCTATCGTATCATATCCTCTATCCTATCCTATCCTCTACCCTATAATATCCTCTATCCTATCCTATTCTCTATCCTATCCTCTACTCTATCCTATCCTATCCTCTATCCTATCCTATCCTCTATCCTATCCTATCCTCTATCCTATCCTATCCTCTATCCTATCCTATCCTCTATCCTATCCTATCCTCTATCCTATCCTATCCTCTATCCTATCCTATCCTTTATCCTATCCTATACTCTATCCTATCCTCTATCCTATCCTATCCTATCCTATCCTCTATCCTATCGTATCCTCTATCCTATCCTATCCTATCCTATCCTCTATCCCATCCTATACTCAATCCTATCCTATACTGTATTATATCCTATCCTCTTTCCTATCCTATCCTCTATCCTATCCTATACTCTATCCTATCCTATCCTCTATCCTATCCTATCCTATCCTATCCTCTACCCCATCCTATACTCAATCCTATCCTATACTGTATTATGTCCTATCCTCTTTCCTATCCTATCCTCTATCCTATCCTATACTCTATCCTATCCTATCCTCTATCCTACAATATCCTCTATCCTATCCTATCCTCTTTCCTAACCTATCCTATATCCTATCCAAAACCCTATCCTATCCTCTATCCCATCCTATACTCAATCCTATCCTATACTGTATTATATCCTATCCTCTTTCCTATCCTCTATCATATCGTATCCTCTATCCTATCCTATCCTCTAACCTATAATATCCTCTATCCTATCCTATTCTCTATCCTATCCTATCCTCTATTCTATCCTATCCTGTATCCTATCCAAATTCTACCCTACCCTCTATCCTATCCTATCCTATCCTCTATCCTATCCAATCCTCTATCCTATCCTATCCTCTATCCTATCCTCTCCTCTATCCTATCCTATCCTCTATCCTATCCTATCCTCTATCCTATCCTATCCTCTATCCTATCCTATCCTCTATCCTATCCCATCCTCCATACTATCCTAACCTCTATCCTATCCTATCCTGTATCCTATCCTATCCTCTATCCTATCCTATCCTCTATCCTACAATATCCTCTATCCTATCCTATCCTCTATCCTATCCTATCCTCTATCCTATCCTATCCTCTATCCTATCCTATCCTCTATCCTATCCTCTATCCTATCCTATCCTCTATCCTATCCTATACTCTATCCTATCCTCTATCCTATCCTCTATCCTATCCTATCCTATCCTATCCTCTATCCTATCGTATCCTCTATCCTATCCTATCCTATCCTATCCTCTATCCTATCCTATACTCTATCCTATCCTATCCTCTATCCTACAATATCCTCTATCCTATCCTATCCTCTTTCCTAACCTATCCTATATCCTATCCAAAACCCTATCCTATCCTCTATCCCATCCTATACTCAATCCTATCATATACTGTATTATATCCTATCCTCTTTCCTATCCTCTATCATATCGTATCCTCTATCCTATCCTATCCTCTAACCTATAATATCCTCTATCCTATCCTATTCTCTATCCTATCCTATACTCTATCGTATCATATCCTGTATCCTATCCAAATTCTACCCTACCCTCTATCCTATCCTATCCTCTATCCTATCCTATCCTGTCCTATCCTCTATCCTACCCTATCCTATC
Organism: Halictus rubicundus; assembly: GCF_050948215.1. Taxonomy (NCBI): domain Eukaryota; kingdom Metazoa; phylum Arthropoda; class Insecta; order Hymenoptera; family Halictidae; genus Halictus; species Halictus rubicundus. Next base: position 2,074 of record NW_027489664.1, on the reverse strand, counting down.
CTCTATCCTATCCTATCCTCTATCCTATCCTATCCTATCCTCTATCCTATCCTATCCTCTATCCTATCCTATCCTATCCTTTCCTCTATCCCATCCTATACTCAATCCTATCCTATACTGTATTATATCCTATCCTCTTTCCTATCCTCTATCGTATCATATCCTCTATCCTATCCTATCCTCTACCCTATAATATCCTCTATCCTATCCTATTCTCTATCCTATCCTATACTCTATCCTATCCTATCCTCTATCCTATCCTATCCTCTATCCTATCCTCTCCTCTATCCTATCCTATCCTATCCTCTATCCTATCCTACCCTCTATCCTATCCTATCCTCTATCCTATCCTCTCCTCTATCCTATCCTATCCTCTATCCTATCCTATCCTCTATCCTATCCTAGATCCTATTATATCCTCTATCCTACAATATCCTCTATCCTATCCTATCATCTATGCTATCCTATCCTCTATCCTATCCTATCCTCTATCCTATCCTATCCTCTATCCTATCCTATCCTATCCTCTATCCTATCCTACCCTCTATCCTATCCTATCCTCTAGCCTATCCTCTCCTCTATCCTATCCTATCCTCTATCCTATCCTATCCTCTATCCTATCCTAGATCCTATTATATCCTCTATCCTACAATATCCTCTATCCTATCCTATCATCTATGCTATCCTATCCTCTATCCTATCCTATCCTCTATCCTATCCTATCCTCTATCCTATCCTATCCTCTATCCTACAATATCCTCTATCCTATCCTATCCTCTATCCTATCCTATCCTCTATCCTATCCTATCCTGTCCTATCCTCTATCCTACCCTATCCTATCCTCTATCCTATCCTATCCTCTATCCTATCCTATCCTCTATCCTATCCTATCCTCTATCCTATCGTATCCTGTATCCTATCCTATCCTCTATCCTATCCTACCCTCTATCCTATCCTATCCTCTATCCTACCCTATCCTCTATCCTATCCTATCCTCTATCCTATCCTATACTCTATCCTATCCTATCCTATATCCTATCCTATCGTCTATCCTATCCTATCCTCTATGCTATCCTATCCTCTATCCTATCCTATCCTCTATCCTATCCTATCCTCTATCCTATCCTATCGTCTATCCTATCCTAGATCCTATTATATCCTCTATCCTACAATATCCTCTATCCTATCCTATCCTCTATCCTATCCTATCCTCTATCCTATCCTATCCTCTATCCTATCCTATACTCTATCCTATCCTATCCTCTATCCTACAATATCCTCTATCCTATCCTATCCTCTATCCTAACCTATCCTCTATCCTATCAAAAACCCTATCCTATCCTCTATCCCATCCTATACTCAATCCTAGCCTATACTGTATTATATCCTATCCTCTTTCCTATCCTCTATCATATCGTATCCTCTATCCTATCCTATCCTCTAACCTATAATATCCTCTATCCTATCCTATCCTCTATCCTATCCTCTCCTCTATCCTATCCTATCCTCTATCCTATCCTATCGTCTATCCTATCCTAGATCCTATTATATCCTCTATCCTACAATATCCTCTATTGTATCCTATCCTCTATCCTATCCTATCCTCTATCCTACCCTATCCTATCCTCTATCCTATCCTATCCTCTATCCTATCCTATCCTCTATCCTATCGTATCCTGTATCCTATCCTATCCTCTATCCTATCCTACCCTCTATCCTATCCTATCCTCTATCCTACCCTATCCTCTATCCTATCCTATCCTCAATCCTATCCTATCCTCTATCCTATCCTATACTCTATCCTATCCTATCCTCTATCCTATCCTATCGTCTATCCTATCCTATCCTCTATGCTATCCTATCCTCTATCCTATCCTATCCTCTATCCTATCCTCTCCTCTATCCTATCCTATCCTATCCTCTATCCTATCCTATCCTCTATCCTATCCTATCCTCTATCCTATCCTATCCTCTATCCTATCCTCTCCTCTATCCTATCCTATCCTCTATCCTATCCTATCGTCTATCCTATCCTAGATCCTATTATATCCTCTATCCTACAATATCCTCTATC
>NW_027489663.1:0-30232 GCF_050948215.1 Halictus rubicundus | reverse complement strand
GATCATTACAATACGGATGTTATGCATTCATGACAAGATCGAGATGGAGCAATTTAAAACGGTAGAAACATTGAAAGAATTTAAGAATGTCAACATATCATTTGCAACTTATTAGAATTTTTAAAGAAAGGACGAAACATCTATACAGCTACTACTTCTGACAATTGATGCAGACAATTTTTATTTTGCATTGAGATCCGCAGTCTACTGATAATATAATTTTTATTTATTTTAGATCATAAATCATAGCCGGGGAACTTCTTCTGCTTGACCCCCGCCATTAATTTTCGGGTCCTCCCACTCTTCAGCACCACTCCTAGCTTGACTTTATCTTCAGAGGCGGGGAACTGGCGCGGCGGCACGCGGGTCGCACGCTGTTTCTATCATACGATACCAGTCAAATGGTGGAAGACGCTGGTAAGCACTGAGAACGAGAACAGGGGAAAGAAGCAGTGTGTGTCTCGTGGGTCAAGAGTCACCAGATTAAGACTTGTCCTCCACTCTACCCTTCCCCTTCTACGACGCTATTACCCCACGCTTCTGCCACTGTAATCCGTTGTAATAATCTGTTGTGATCCGGTACTGGCAGAGACAAGGTACATGTTTCCCCTCAATTCGAGTCAACTCCCCTGATCTGGCGGCTCTGGGCGGTCGGTTCCCCGGCTCTGTTCTAGATTATTCAGTTTTGTTTTGTCTAGAAAAACGGCCACTGATGTTCAATATTCTTTTATAATCTAAAACTAAAAAAATGCAAAAGATAATGTGTGTCCATTGCTCAAGCGAAGGTGCGAATGAGGTGTTAGACGGAAAGGATGTTTGAAGGAAAGAGAAATGATAGAAATAACTTTCTGCCCGTTCAATTTGCACAGTTATCGAATTGGAGGGATTTGCTTCTACCGTCCTTCCGATGCGGCGAATTCTATAAGAAATCGCGGCGTACATACTGTACTCAAACTCGACTCGACATTCTGCCGAATGTAACTAATTGTAAGCACTCGAGGATAAGCACGTATTATTAATTGGTAAATGATTGCCAGATGGAAAACATTATTAACGGGTCGTAGACAGACATTGATACTCATAACGAGATGAAACGTTGCCGAACTCTTCTGTAATACCTTGTATATAAGATTGAACGTTGTATAATATGAACGATACATAACGTAATATTTAATGTTAGAGAAACGTTATCGATACATTAGGACTAAATTTCTATTTTCACTTTGGAAACATTTTCGTCTAAACAAAAGCTGTAAGGACTCATATAAACACGTGCTATCAAAGTTTCTTATAGACTGATCATGGTTTATCGACATTCCGAAAGAACACTTTTATGCACTTCATAGAATTCACTATATTACTCGTTCCATTGAATGTAAATCTTTGTACAGGAGGATCAATGTCTCGAATTAAATGGTATTAACAATAGCATTAAAGTTTATTTACATCGTTGTTAAAGTCTATTTCACAAACAATCCATTAATTTTTAGTACCGTTTTGTTTATTTGTGTAATGTACGCACGTGTATGATTAATAGAAACTGATGTTAATATTTTACACGATGATGACAGTGAGCATAATTATATCATTTCGTTCGAAATTATAGAAATTAATATTAAATACGCAAACGATTGGGCATCTATTACACAATCATATTGTTGTATAAAAGTGTGGAAATTTCGAAAAGGAAATTAACAAGCAAATGCTCCTAATTTTATAAATTTATATAAACATCACTTTTACACTTTTTGACGCATTCGATTATGTACAACAAAATGTTCATAACAGTCTATTAAAAAAGAGGGAGAGAAGCCAAGTACTCACTGACATAATGTTAAATTGTACACATATAAATATATTTTATGAATTGTCGTTTTTATTATAAAAGCACTGTAGCATTTGCACAGTCGCATTTGAATTTTATTACATTAACTTAAAATACCAAACGTTTGAATGGAGAAATACGCCGATCCTAAGAACGTTAGGCTAAGAACGATAACAATAATAATGTTCACAGTTCCCCCATACCCTCACTTTCATTAATAAATCATCTCACATATTTGTACAAATCGAACGAGTTTAAAAGAATGGCAAACGACATACCGAAAGAATAAAAATACGATAACAAATATTTCTTTCAAACTTGCCGCGGATCGTCGATCAAAATGAGTTTCGTGGAAGATGGAGGCCGAGTGCCATACATACTTATACGTAAGATTTATTTATTTATCATCAAGTTATGCAGTTTCGTTCACTTATGAAAATTTCTCCTTTCATCCGTTATCTTTGTACGTATCATTTAGTCTTCAGATTTTTTGCGAAAATCGTGGTGTATGAAACACATTGGAACGTCTCCCACACTTTTTCATTAAATCGCTTATATCAGCGCCCAATTTTTGTAACGGCGGTATATGTACATTGACAGAAGTATGTGTGAAAGCGAATGAAACAGAGAGGAAGAATACTATTTGGAACCTATGAAGCAGTGTTTCCAGTTGGTATCGTGTAAGAAATATAAACATCAATTAATAATTTGTAAATAGTTAAGGAAGTAAACGATATGGGAGCGCAATCGGCGTCATTGTAAATACTCCAAAAAGAAAAAAAAAACAAATTGCTGAGTACTATACGTCTGTATAATCGTTTGTCGAACAATGTATCTTATATTACAGGATAATAAAAGAAAACTAACTTATCAAATACTTCGTCTCCTATATTTACACCCCAAATCCCAATACATGATTTTAATTTGTTTTCACTTTACAACTGAAAGGGCCTAGCCGAATAAGATGGTCAAAACTGCCCTTAGACGTTTTTCAATAATTAATGAACCATTCGAAAGCTGACCAAGAAAAACCCCTCTGAGCCAAATTTCAACCCCCTATCTTGCTCGTGAGGGTAGTTACAGGGTAAATTAGATTTTGAGCTTTTCCGTGCATTTTCCGCACTCTGATGCTTCCCAAAATTCTGAAAAAAATGTGACATATTTTGGACCCTAAGGCGGATTTTTGAGAATTTTTTCAGATTTTTTGGATGCAAACTGTGGTCGTAAAAAATGAAAAACCTCAAAAAAATCGGAAAAATGCAGGTTTCTCAAAAATATGAAAACATGCTATTGAGCTGTTTAGTGCCCCAATAAAGTACCATAACAGGCAGTGTCCTCAATTTTTTTTAGATTTTTTGTTGTGGGAAGTCTTTGTCAAAAACAAGAAAAACCGAATTTTTTCGACGTTTCTGCTATTAGGAGGAAAGTTACACTTGTTGATTTTATCGCAAGTATATATTAAGTCATTTTTAACGTTATTACATTGAAACGAGTAAGTGTTTGACCTCAGAAATATGTTTTAAGAGAAAAATAAATTCTATTTCGTGCGATATATACCAGAATGTTCTCAACGTTTACAACATCGCCGGTTGGCCGAGCAGTCAAGGTGTCGGACTACGGAGTGGAAACGCTGGGTTCGAATCCCGTCGAGGGTAAAGTTTTTTTTTTCCATACATCATCTTTATTTTTTCAATTTTTTATTACATGGTTTATTCATGTGATTTTAACAATATTTTTTTAATGTTTTAAAAATGTTTAAGAAACATTTTTGAGTAAAATATATGTAAATATAGTTTTAGAGTATCTATCACTTCCTCGATTCTCTAATTGTATATGATCTTCATTACGGTCCTCTCTAACATTCTTAATATTGAAATTCATTAATCTGGTTTCTAAGCCTTGCGTCTTCATAAATTAGGGAGGAAATGAGAAGAACTCTGAATAAATAACACGCAGCAAAGTATTGGTTTTTGTCAAATTGAAAGAAAAGGGCTCCATACTACCACTATTTTTAAAGTGAGGTATCAGGTACAAATAAGCCTTAGCCATTCCTCTTTATTGTACCGTACATGAGGATGTATTTCCGTTTATAGTTACTTGATTGAAAACCATCATGAAGAGGGGAGACTTTTGTATTGTCGACAGAGGTTTTCGAGATGTTACATCTAATTTAACAGGTCTTGGTTTCAGAGTTCTCATGCCTGCTTTAAAAGGTAATCGTTCTCAACTTTCGACGAAAGAGTCGAATTATTCCCGAAAAGTCACGAAAATTCATTGGGTTGTAGAGGCAATGTATAGTATACAAGGTCAAAAGTACCAGCTTCTACACAAACAAGTAGACAACGAAACCTTTCCAAAAATTGGACATAATTGGAACTGCAAAACGACTCCATTTCAAACAGTATCCTCGGTAGATACTCTGGATTTTCCGGAAATGACAGAAGTAGATTTAAAAATTCTTTTCACGGAATCTTACCAATTTTCGCAAGCAATTTCTATATCTGGCGGAAATCGTGGACGAACACAATAATATAAATATTAATTTATTGCCTAATCCAAGAAAATAATATCATTAAATTCGAAGTCAAATCGGAGTAATATAAATAAAAGTTAGTTAAAAATGTTACCTCAATATTTTTTAAAAACATTAAAAAAATATTGTTAAAATTACATGAATAAACCATGTAATAAAAAATTGAAAAAATAAAGATGATGTATGGAAAAAAAAACTTTACCCTCGACGGGATTCGAACCCAGCGTTTCCGCTCCGTAGTCCGACACCTTGACTGCTCGGCCAACCGGCGATGTTGTAAACGTTGCGAACATTCTGGTATATATCGCACGAAATAGAATTTATTTTTCTCTTAAAACATATTTCTGAGGTCAAACACTTACTCGTTTCAATGTAATAACGTTAAAAATGACTTAATATATACTTGCGATAAAATCAACAAGTGTAACTTTCCTCCTAATAGCAGAAACGTCGAAAAAATTCGGTTTTTCTTGTTTTTGACAAAGACTTCCCACAACAAAAAATCTAAAAAAAATTGAGGACACTGCCTGTTATGGTACTTTATTGGGGCACTAAACAGCTCAATAGCATGTTTTCATATTTTTGAGAAACCTGCATTTTTCCGATTTTTTTGAGGTTTTTCATTTTTTACGACCACAGTTTGCATCCAAAAAATCTGAAAAAATTCTCAAAAATCCGCCTTAGGGTCCAAAATATGTCACATTTTTTTCAGAATTTTGGGAAGCATCAGAGTGCGGAAAATGCACGGAAAAGCTCAAAATCTAATTTACCCTGTAACTACCCTCACGAGCAAGATAGGGGGTTGAAATTTGGCTCAGAGGGGTTTTTCTTGGTCAGCTTTCGAATGGTTCATTAATTATTGAAAAACGTCTAAGGGCAGTTTTGACCATCTTATTCGGCTAGGCCCTTTCTGGGATAGATTGACTCTGATTTGCATCCGGATTTCTCATTCTGGTTTCCGGCTCTATTGCTGAGGTACTTGGTTCTTGTTCATGTGTTTGCTCTTCATCTTCTTGCGGAAACAGTCCTTGCATTACAGTTTCCGCGAATTCTGGAGATAGTGTCGCCGGAGGGTTATTATTTTTTATTCTTCTTATTATGCATTTATAAGGTTTTCCCCATATATCCTTGTCAATGGAATCGCATAATTCTTGCCAAGATTTTTCCTTTGATTTGCTTATTAATCTCTGTAGATTCTTTTTTGCAAGTTTATATAAGAATATTAGAGCCTCGCATTCGTCAAATTTACCTTTTTTCCTGGCCTTCTGTACTGCTCTTCTTAACTTTTGAGTTCTCATTCTTTCTTTTTTTATCTCCGGGTTCCACCATGGATTGTTTCTCTCCTTTCGGTTCGTCATATCGGCCTTGTCTAGCGCTTCGTCGCAGCTTTCTTGTATGCATTTTAAAAATTTTTTCTCTTCTTCGCTGTTGTACTTATTTCCTTGTTCTATTTCGCTTTCTCTTAGCCTTCGGTCGATTACCATCCCCAGCCTGGTGATTCCTGAGCGTGTAATTTTCCATTTGTTTCCAGATTTTATTGTCGGTTCCTGTATCTCTTCCGGTAAGGTGATCTCTGTGAAAATATATTTGTGGTCAGAGGCCGATTCTATTTCTAAAATTTTACTTGATATATTATGGTCTGAATTTTGTAAGTCATAAGTTGTTGCAATAAAATCTAGATTGGATGTGGCTTTTCCCCTTTCGAAGGTGTGGCCTCCTTCTGGTGTTCTTGGAAAAATGTTGTTTCCTAGTAGCTCTTCCAGGAGTATCGTTCCCTTAAGATTCTGCTCTCTGGAACCCCAGGCTGGGGATTTGGCGTTGAAATCGCCCCCGATTATGACGCTGTTCCCTTTTTGCTTTTCGAGTTTTGCAAATTTCATTAAAGTATTTACTTTATAAGCGAATAGATCTGATGAAATATTTGGAGAAAAGTACGTACTTGCTATGGTTATTTTATTTACTCTTATTGCAACAAAGTCGTCATTTATAGTGTCCCCGTCCTCGTTCCTTTTTATTCCATTTCTGTTCGTTACCCATATAGCTGATTGGCCGCCCGTTGAATATATCCAATCACCTGGATTGAACAGCGGCTCCTGGATTAGGACAATATCTGCTCCTAGATCTATCGCCGTCTGTGAGAGCAGGTAGTGGGCCAATCTGCAATGATTCAAATTAATTTGGAGGATTTTAACTGTGAATTTTAGTTATTAGTTTCCCTCCTAGCGAGCAGCTCCATGTATTTTTTGTATTGAGGGCAATTTACCGCCCCCGCTACATGTTCGGCCTTGGTTGCGTGGACTCCTACCCTTGTGCATAGTATACAGCATCTAACTGCCTCACAGCCGTTGATTTGGTGGCCTACAACACCACACCTTCTGCATAATTCCTGTCCCTTTAAATCTAGAACACAATTATAGGACATGTGACCCAAACCATGACATTTAAAGCAACGTAAAATATTTTGCGTTCTCCTGATTCTACAGTTAGTAAAACCTATTTTTATTTTGTTTTCCTGTCCTATATTTTGCGCTTCCTCTGCGGGGAGGGAGACTATCGCCGTTTTGGTTCCCCCATATCCGAATCTCATCGTTTTTACTTCGATTTCGGTCTTTTGTTTTTGTAGAACTCTGGAGATTTCATCTTGAAGTTCTTCTCTATCAATTGTGGGATCCAGATCCCTTATTTCATAGATCGCTTTCGGGGCCATTCTTCTAATTTTAGTTTCATCCCCTAAAGTTTCTTTGGCGAATTTTTCAAGATTTGCCGCATTCGTGCCTCTTTCCATTTCTATAACTATGTCCCCTCCCCGGGATTTCCTAACCGTATGAATCCCTTGCATGTTATCTCCTGGATTTGTCTTTAATTTCTTGAAAAGGTCCGCGAAAGTTTTTGTTTCGGTCGTTTTTATGATCAGCGCCTCCGATTTGGGAAGGGGTGGGAGTCTAATCTTTTTGCTTCCCTCTCCTTCGCTTTCTTTTCCTTTTTCTTTCTCTTGTTTCTTCTTTTCTGCTTCGTCTATTTCTTCTTTTTTCTTTTTCTTCAAAGCCTTCTTTTCTTCTGTTTTTCTCCTATTCTCTACTACCTTCCATTCATTTTCTTGCTTATCTTCGTTTCTCCCTTCTGTTGTGTAACCCTCCGTTTCACTATCATATTTGAGGGCCTTTCTCGTGCTTTCAGTTGTAGTTCTTTTTGCTCTTGCAGTTTCTCCTTCTTTTGTATCTTTCTTGTTGATCCTGAGTGAACATTGCACTCCGACATCCCTATGCATCAAGCTATTTCTCAGATTTTTATTTTCAATTATTAGCTCGATATTCCTTAGCTTGGTAATGGCCGATTCCAGCTGTCTATCCGCCTGAGCTGCATGGTTCTTCGTGAAACTTCTTACTTCTTTTAGAGGATCCATGCAGTATCCTCTAACTTCCCTAGTTGAAGTTCTAGTTTTTCTTAAGAGAGTAGCGAGTTCTCCGATTAATTTTTGGATGTCCTCTTCTTCTTCGTTTTCTCTTTCTTTGTCTTTCGTTTTTTCGTCACTTTTCGATTGATCCAATTTTGGTGTTGACGCGTTATGTTTGTCATCGACTCTTTTCCTCTTCAGCATCGTGTTTTCCAGCATGATAATGTCTGAAAATTGGGATTCTGAATCTGTTTCTAAAGTATCCCAGTCCCTCTTAGAGCTTTCTTTATCTTTAGTTTTTTCTTTTTCGTTGCTCCTACGCGTTTTCTCACTTCTTTTGAAAACGTTCTTTTTCTCCGGCGGTTGTAGCGGCGTCAGCCACTTCTCTTCCTCCTCCATCCTTCTTTCTCCTTCCGTATCGGTCGTGTTTTGTTCTCTGTTTGTCTTGCTGTGTATGTTATTTCTAGATGTTAAAGAGTGTAGGTGAGAATCTATGTCTTTGCCCTGTGTTGTATCTGTGTGAATGTTGTGCTGTATGAAGGTGTGAAGAAAGTAGGCAGTGGCGGTTAGGTTGTCCTTGTTATGTTTGCGTGTGGTAACGTCCTCTCCGTCCCTCGCCTGGAGTTTGCTTGGGGTCGGTCTGTGTTATACACGGCTTATTTCCCCCCCTGCCTTCCCCTATGAGTTAACGGTAGTCCTCCAATGCTCCGTATGACTTTTTCTTTTCTCGACGTTATCTGTCTAATTTTCTTTTCTTTTTCCTATTTTAATCTATAGCGCTATCTGTTCCTATCTCTATTTGTAATTCTAATTTTATTTTTATTTGATTATCTGTGCTTTTACTTCTATTTTTTCTATTGCAGATGATTTTTCTCTCTACTGTTGTTAATTGGTAAGTATACTATTCTGTTTAATTAACTTAGCTTAAGATATTTATTTATTTATTTATCTATTTATTTATTTAGTATTCTATTTTTGCTGATTTTTGAATGTTTATAGTTATTTATATTTGTCTCTAGGCTATCAGGTAGGAATGTATCTTTTTGTAGTTTTAATCTTAGTTTTATTTTTAGTTTTAAGCTACTTAGTATTACTCTAATATCACCAAAAACAGACATACAAAATAGAATAAATTTCCAGAGCTTTTTATTTATTAAATTTCAGAGCTTATTAAATTTCCAGAGCTTATTATTTATTGATATCCTATTTTTATTTGAATTTCAGGTGCAATTCAGGTAAATTTCTAATTTTCTTTACTATTTATTTTCTATTTTCTATTTTCTATTTTTCTTGTTTCTGTAATTTCTTATTTTCCTTCTCTTCTTTCAGGATTTGAACTCTAAGCAAATTTAGGATTTTTGGAGAATTTGAAATTTGAAATTTGAAATATTGCCATTAGAAGATTTTATTGTGTAATATCGTTTTGGGATTGGATATTATTGTTTGCTGCTGTAAGAAGTGATTGGTGCTGTAATAAATGATTTAAACACATACAAATAGGAGTATTTGTCTATATTCTTTCAATTAAAAATTCAAATTTCGTATAAAACCGCTGGTTTTAAATTCTTTCTCGCCTGTTAACATTTGGTCTCTATTTTAATTTCGGTTTCGCTTTGGCTTCGCTCGCTTAAATTCTATCGGTTCCTAAATATATTTATTCTTCGCTTCTATCTAAATATGATTTATTCTAATTTTTTCTACGTATCTAATCGCTCGCGGCTATTTTAATTTATTAACTAATCTATATTAATATGCTAATACTTATCGGTTCCTGAATATAGTAATTCTTCGCTTCGCTTCTATCTAACTACGATTTATTTCCAATTTTTTCTACTTATCTAATCGCTCGCGGTTGACTATTGCTTAATCTATTAACTAATCTATAGAGTCTAGTAGTCTATTTTTAATTTATTACTATGCTAATACTACTATACTATATCATATACTAAGTACTAACTAATAAACTAAATAAACTAATCCTATTCTACGGTATTCTAATGCTATTCTAATTAAATTAAATTATCTCTAAAGTTACGCCTCGTCTCCCCTGGCTTGTATGGCCGAAGGAGAGTTATTATTAATTATAAAAAATTTTATTATGTTTTTCTACCTATGCTAAATTTTCGTTAATCTCTCCCTGTATATATCCCTATATTCTATACCTGATTTTAAACGCAAAAAACTCTTAAAAAACCCCTTTTTTGGCTTTGCGCCAAGAGCAAAGTGGCCTTTTTTGCCTGGTTTACCCCCTCTTTTTATTCCTTCTTCGTATAGGCCTGGACGTACCGGTCACTCGGCCTGTGCAAATTTTTCCCAAAAATCGTCTCCTTATCTAAGTAAAAGCCCGATTTTGGGTCAAAAAGTGGGGGTAGGCGGGTTTTTCCCCCACCACGGGGTTTCTTTAAACCCCTCCCCACCCTTAGTTCTTATCTTTATTTTTAAAGGGCCTCTACGTGCTCGGTTTGTCTCGAGTTCCTGAAAAATTAATTTGTCACCCGGTATAACCGTTTCTCCAAGTTTGTCCTATCGACCCTAACCCTAACCCTAACCCTAACCCTAACCCTAACCTTTTCTGAGGGTTAGGGTTAGTTTTGGAGGGGTGGGGTTAGTTTTGGAGGGGGTGGGGTTAATTTGGGAGGGTTGGGGTTAGGGTTAGTTTTGGAAAGATTAGGGTTAGTTTTTGGAAGGTTGGGGTTGGTTTTTGGAGGGTTAGGGTTGGGTTTTGGTGGGTTAGGGTTAGTTTCCGGAGGGTTAGGGTTAGTTTCCGGAGGGTTAGGGTTAGTTTTCGGAGGGGTGGGGTTAGTTAGTTTTGGAAGGGTGGGGTTAGGGTTAGGGTTAGGGTTAGGGTTAGGGTTAGGGTTAGGGTTAGGGTTAGGGTTAGGGTTAGGGTTAGGGTTAGGGTTAGGGTTAGGGTTAGGGTTAGGGTTAGGGTTAGGGTTAGGGTTAGGGTTAGGGTTAGGGTTAGGGTTAGGGTTAGGGTTAGGGTTAGGGTTAGGGTTAGGGTTAGGGTTAGGGTTAGGGTTAGGGTTAGGGTTAGGGTTAGGGTTAGGGTTAGGGTTAGGGTTAGGGTTAGGGTTAGGGTTAGGGTTAGGGTTAGGGTTAGGGTTAGGGTTAGGGTTAGGGTTAGGGTTAGGGTTAGGGTTAGGGTTAGGGTTAGGGTTAGGGTTAGGGTTAGGGTTAGGGTTAGGGTTAGGGTTAGGGTTAGGGTTAGGGTTAGGGTTAGGGTTAGGGTTAGGGTTAGGGTTAGGGTTAGGGTTAGGGTTAGGGTTAGGGTTAGGGTTAGGGTTAGGGTTAGGGTTAGGGTTAGGGTTAGGGTTAGGGTTAGGGTTAGGGTTAGGGTTAGGGTTAGGGTTAGGGTTAGGGTTAGGGTTAGGGTTAGGGTTAGGGTTAGGGTTAGGGTTAGGGTTAGGGTTAGGGTTAGGGTTAGGGTTAGGGTTAGGGTTAGGGTTAGGGTTAGGGTTAGGGTTAGGGTTAGGGTTAGGGTTAGGGTTAGGGTTAGGGTTAGGGTTAGGGTTAGGGTTAGGGTTAGGGTTAGGGTTAGGGTTAGGGTTAGGGTTAGGGTTAGGGTTAGGGTTAGGGTTAGGGTTAGGGTTAGGGTTAGGGTTAGGGTTAGGGTTAGGGTTAGGGTTAGGGTTAGGGTTAGGGTTAGGGTTAGGGTTAGGGTTAGGGTTAGGGTTAGGGTTAGGGTTAGGGTTAGGGTTAGGGTTAGGGTTAGGGTTAGGGTTAGGGTTAGGGTTAGGGTTAGGGTTAGGGTTAGGGTTAGGGTTAGGGTTAGGGTTAGGGTTAGGGTTAGGGTTAGGGTTAGGGTTAGGGTTAGGGTTAGGGTTAGGGTTAGGGTTAGGGTTAGGGTTAGGGTTAGGGTTAGGGTTAGGGTTAGGGTTAGGGTTAGGGTTAGGGTTAGGGTTAGGGTTAGGGTTAGGGTTAGGGTTAGGGTTAGGGTTAGGGTTAGGGTTAGGGTTAGGGTTAGGGTTAGGGTTTGGTGCTTGCCACCGGGAGGTATACGAAGGAGGCCGTCTGCCTGGCGGAGCGCGGCGCGTGGCGCGCGGTACGCGCGATCCGGTCTCTGGGCCTAGAGGTGTCCGTCGCTAAGACCAGGGCCATGTGGTTTTACCACCGGGCCCGGCTGGCGGCGCCTCCCCAGTGCTGGATCGCCGTGGGGGGGGGAGCGGTCGAGGTCGGGTTCCAGATGCGGTACCTGGGACTCGAGCTCGACGGCCTGTGGCGTTTCTGCCGCCACATCGAGTCGCTAGTGCCCCGGGCGGAGAGGGCGACCGCTGCGCTCGGTCGTCTTCTCCCGAACCTCGGGGGACCCTGTGGACGGGTGCGTCGCCTGTTCGCGGTGGTGGTGCGGGTTTTAGTCCTGTACGGAGCCCCTGTGTGGGCGTACGATGTCTTGGCCGGGGGGCGTAGCGGTGTGCGAGCACTGCTGCGCCGAATCGAGCGCAGGCTGGCCATTGGCATCGTGCGGGGGTATCGCACCATCTCTTACGCGACGGCGATGGTGATGTCGGGGCTTATCCCCCTCGAGCTGGAGGCCCGCGTGTTGTCGGACGTACACGGGTACGCCAGGGACCTCCAGCGGAGGGGGATGGCTCCGGATCAGGTGGCGGAGTACAGGGGCCGCGCTCGGCGGGCCGCCGCCCGGGAATGGCGCGAAAGCCTTCACGGGACGGAGGAAGGAGGGAGGCGGGCCGTTCGGGCCATCCTCCCCGTGTTCGACCGGTGGAACAGGGGATGGATGGGGCATAGGGTCTCCTACCGAGTGACGCAGGTGATGACCGGGCACGGTTGCTTCGGTGTGTACCTGTGTCGCATCGGGCGGGAGGCCGAGGAGGCGTGTCACCACTGCGGCGAGTCGCGGGACACGGCGCAGCACACTCTGGAGGAGTGTCCAGCGTGGGCGGGTGAGCGCCGTGCTCTGCGGCGCGCAGTGGGCCACGACCTCTCGCTTCCGGCTGTCGTCTCGGCGGCAGCGGGCAGCGAGGGGGCGTGGAGAGGGTTCGCCTCCTTCTGCGAGCAGGTAATGCTGCAGAAGGAGGCTGCGGAACGGGGTCGTGAGCGAAATCACGATCCCGGCCGAAGGGGTGGGAGAAGGAGACGCAGGGCACGCCCCGGGGGCGTGCCTCCGTTGCGGCGTCCTTAACGCGGGCGGGGGCGCCCTTGGTGATCTCGAGGCGGGGGACCGACGGTCTCCTTATACTCGGTTGCCAATGGCGTCCCCGGAGGCCGTCGGACGTCTCGGGCGGGGGCCCGGACGTCCATCGGGCGGCCTAAATGGGGGGGAAGGCTTCACGTCGTCCGTTGCGTGGCGCCTTCGGATAGAGTAGGATAGGGTGGAGGCCGCGTCCCCCACCCAGGGAGGAATGCTAAGGCGGGGGCACACCGGATAGACATGCGCGCGCGGACCACGGGTGCCCCCAGGAGCCTAGGGACGGACGGGGAGGAGTTAGTGGGTATACTCGGCATTGCACCCACCAGCCGAGGAGTCCCACATAACCCGGCCCACTCCCCCCCGGGAGGGGTCGGGTATCCGTAATAGTGATTACCTCCTCGGAAAAAAAAAAAAAAAAAAAAAAAAAAAAAAAAAAATAGGGTTAGGGTTAGGGTTAGGGTTAGGGTTAGGGTTAGGGTTAGGGTTAGGGTTAGGGTTAGGGTTAGGGTTAGGGTTAGGGTTAGGGTTAGGGTTAGGGTTAGGGTTAGGGTTAGGGTTAGGGTTAGGGTTAGGGTTAGGGTTAGGGTTAGGGTTAGGGTTAGGGTTAGGGTTAGGGTTAGGGTTAGGGTTAGGGTTAGGGTTAGGGTTAGGGTTAGGGTTAGGGTTAGGGTTAGGGTTAGGGTTAGGGTTAGGGTTAGGGTTAGGGTTAGGGTTAGGGTTAGGGTTAGGGTTAGGGTTAGGGTTAGGGTTAGGGTTAGGGTTAGGGTTAGGGTTAGGGTTAGGGTTAGGGTTAGGGTTAGGGTTAGGGTTAGGGTTAGGGTTAGGGTTAGGGTTAGGGTTAGGGTTAGGGTTAGGGTTAGGGTTAGGGTTAGGGTTAGGGTTAGGGTTAGGGTTAGGGTTAGGGTTAGGGTTAGGGTTAGGGTTAGGGTTAGGGTTAGGGTTAGGGTTAGGGTTAGGGTTAGGGTTAGGGTTAGGGTTAGGGTTAGGGTTAGGGTTAGGGTTAGGGTTAGGGTTAGGGTTAGGGTTAGGGTTAGGGTTAGGGTTAGGGTTAGGGTTAGGGTTAGGGTTAGGGTTAGGGTTAGGGTTAGGGTTAGGGTTAGGGTTAGGGTTAGGGTTAGGGTTAGGGTTAGGGTTAGGGTTAGGGTTAGGGTTAGGGTTAGGGTTAGGGTTAGGGTTAGGGTTAGGGTTAGGGTTAGGGTTAGGGTTAGGGTTAGGGTTAGGGTTAGGGTTAGGGTTAGGGTTAGGGTTAGGGTTAGGGTTAGGGTTAGGGTTAGGGTTAGGGTTAGGGTTAGGGTTCGCGGGGGCGGAGAAGCGGGCGGTCGCGGGAAAGACGGCCCCTGGGGCGGTACCCTCCGCCTCCTCAGGCGGGACCGCGGGGACGGGACCGGCGGCGGAAGCGGCGACGCGGGCGGCGGAGGGGGCGGGGGTACTGGACCCTCAAGCCCTTCTCCTCCGCGTCGACGCGATGGTGGCGGCCAGGAATGCCGAGCTGGAAACGAGAATGGAGAATCGTTTCCGGGCAATCCTGGCCGGGATGGTTCCGGCTCTCCAGGGCAGGGGGGGAGGGACGCGCGATGCCCCGCCGGTGGCTTCTCCGCCGGCGGTGGTCGAAACCAAGAGGACTGGGCCGGTGGTGGTGTCCAGCGCCGGGGTGGTGCCACCCGTGGACATCCCGCCGCCGGTCGACCCAGCCTCCTGGTCGGTGGCGAAGTCGAAGTCCGCGAGGAAGGCGGAGAGGAGGCGGGCAGCGGCGGAGGAGAGGGCGGCCATAGCCCTCGCCGCCGAGTTGGCGGCCGCTGCTTCGGCGAAACGGAGGACGGCGACCGGGGGTTCGGCGGTCGGCACGCGAAAGGGGGCCGGCGCGATCACGGCGAAGCCGTCAAGTGGGAGGGTTGTTGCCCTGGGGCGCGCCCCCAAGTCCGGGGCCGTGGCGATCACGATCCCCGAGAGCTGTAAGCTCACCTACGCGGGAGTGATCGCCAGGGCCAGAGAGGCAATAGACCTCAAGGCGCTGGGGATTGAGTCGGGGGTGCTCCCCAGGAGGACCAAGACGGGGGGGATCCTCCTGGAGGTAAAGGGCCCGGAGGGCCAAGAGAAGGCACGGGCCCTCTCCACGAGGGTCTCTGAGGCCTTACAAGGGACTGGGGTTAAAGTCGTCCAGGCCGTCAAGCGAGGCGAGTTGCGCGTCGCTGGCCTGGACGACTCGGTTAGCGCAAGGGAGGTCGCGGCGGCACTTGCGGCTGCGGGGGGGTGCTCGGAGGCCGAGTTCCGGGTCGGAGAGATCCGGAGGTCCGCCTCTGAGCGGGTGCTGGGCTCCTGTTGGGCCCAGGGCCCCCTCGCGGCCGTCAGGAAGGTGGTGGCGGGGGGCCGGCTGCTGGTCGGCTGGTCCTCGGCGCGGGTGGAGGCACTGAGGGAGCGACCCCTTCAGTGCTTCCGCTGCTTGGAGACGGGGCACACGCGGTCGACCTGTAAAAGCACGGTCGACAGGAGCGCGAGGTGCTATCGGTGCGGTGCGACCGAGCACCGCGCCTCGGCCTGCGGGGCTGCCCCCAGATGCCCGCTCTGCGCGGATCTGGGGAGGCCCTCGAACCACAGGTTCGGGGCCAAAGCGTGTGCCCCGGCTCCGAGGAGGGGTCGCGCGGCGGTGAAGGGAAGAGGGGAAAAGTCGGCGGCTGCACCCGCGCAGCAGCAGCCGACTACACCGGGGGCCCAGTCCCACCAGGGGGGGGAGCCTGCAGAGCAAATGTCAGGGTAGGCTGTTTTCAGGCCTATTCCGGTTCTGCAGGCGAACCTCAACCACTCGCGTGCGGCCCAGGACTTGTTTGTCCAGGCCGTGCGCGAGCGGGGGACTGGGTTGGCAGTGGCGGCGGAGCCGTACTCCGTTCCCGATCACCCCTTCTGGGTGGGGGACGAGGCCGGCTCCGTCGCCATAGTGGCGGAGGGCCGCCGCGGGTCCCCGTCGATCTCCCTTCTGGAGAGAGGCGAGGGATTCGTGGCGGTGCGGTGGGGGGACATCGCGGTCGTCGGAGTTTATATCTCGCCGAACCGTGGCCTCGATCATTTTCGGGGGTTCCTGGGCGGGCTGAGTAGCTGCATCGCGCGGTGCAGCGCCCGTCCGGTTCTCGTCCTGGGAGACTTCAATGCCCACGCGGTATCGTGGGGGAGTCCCAGGACGACCACTAGGGGAAGCGAGGTGTTAGACTGGGCGTCCGGCCTGGATCTCCGGTTGATTAACCGGGGATCCACGCCGACGTGCGTGCGGCCGCAGGGTGTCTCTATTGTCGATCTGACATGGGGGACGCCGTCGGCCGTGCGCCGAGTGTCGGGATGGAGGGTGGCGGAAGAACTAGAGCTGGCCTCTGACCACACGCCCATAGTCATGGACGTGTGGCCCGCCGCCCTCTACGCGCGGGATTCCCGGCACGGCCAGGTGGACCGACGGCCGCGATGGGCGTGGAACAGGGCGGACGAGGACCTGTTCCGGGCCGCTGTCGCCGCGGTAACGTGGGGGGGGCCCCAGCCGGCTGGGGGGGCACCGGCGCGCGGGGCGGAGCGGCTCCGGGAGGTGATGACGGCGGTGTGCGACACCGC
This sequence comes from Halictus rubicundus, assembly GCF_050948215.1. Taxonomy (NCBI): domain Eukaryota; kingdom Metazoa; phylum Arthropoda; class Insecta; order Hymenoptera; family Halictidae; genus Halictus; species Halictus rubicundus. The sequence continues at coordinate 13,737 of NW_027489663.1, read as the reverse complement.
GGTGCCCCGGAGCCGGTCCGACCATAGAAGGGCGGCGTACTGGTGGTCCGCGGGCATTGCAGAGCTTCGGCGTGCCTGCAATGCCGCGCGGCGCCAGTATGGCCGAGCGCGCAGGAGGCGCGACGACGAGGAGGCGAGGCTCCACGGGGAGTACCGAGCCGCGCTCGGGACTCTCCGGAGGGCCATCGCGAAGGCCAAGGCGGACGCGTGGTCGGAGCTCGTCGGCACGGTGGACGCGGATCCGTGGGGGCGCCCGTATAAGCTTGTAATGAGCAAGCTGCGCGCGTGGGCCCCCCCACTGACGGAATCGATGGACCCTCCCTTACTCGAGGGGGTGGTGACGTCTCTCTTCCCGCGTGAGGGGGGACAGCGACACCGCCTCCATCCGGGCCAGGAGCCTCTCTCCTGGTCCGCGGAGTGGGAGGTGTCAGCCGGCGAGCTCGGGGAGGCGGTGACCAGGGCCCGTCGGGTGGGCCGCAAGGCCCCGGGTCCTGACGGGGTGTCGGGCCGCGCGTTGGTCTTGGCATTGGAGGGGGGGCTCGCTCCCGAACTCAGGCGGCTGTTCAACAGTTGTCTGAGGGAGGGAGTGTTCCCCCCACTATGGAAGTCGGGCAGGCTGGTCCTCCTTCCAAAGGCGGGCAAGTCCCGGGACTCGCCCTCCGGGTACCGGCCAATTTGCTTGCTGGACGAGGCGGGGAAGTTGTTCGAGCGCGTTCTCGTTGGACGCCTCGTCCGGCACCTGTCGGGGGGAGGAGTCCCCGATCTGAGCGAGGCGCAGTTCGGCTTCCGGGGGGGTCTCTCCACCGTCGACGCAATTCGGCGGGTGAGGGCTCTCTCGGGGGCCTGTACGGAGGGGGGCGGTGTTGCGTTGGCGATCTCCTTGGATATCGCCAACGCGTTCAACACCGTCCCCTGGGATAGAATTTCGGAGGCCCTGGTCTTCCACCAGGTGCCTCCGTACCTTAGGAGGGTGATCGGGGACTATCTCTCCGACAGGAGCATAGAATATCCTGGCCGGTGCGGGATGATTCGCAGGAGCGTCGTGCGGGGGGTTCCACAGGGCTCGGTGTTGGGCCCGTTGCTGTGGAACCTCGCGTACGACAGCGTCCTGCGGGAGGGGATGCCTCCCGGTGTCAGCCTAACGTGTTACGCCGACGACACGTTGGTGCTTGCCACCGGGAGGTATACGAAGGAGGCCGTCTGCCTGGCGGAGCGCGGCGCGTGGCGCGCGGTACGCGCGATCCGGTCTCTGGGCCTAGAGGTGTCCGTCGCTAAGACCAGGGCCATGTGGTTTTACCACCGGGCCCGGCTGGCGGCGCCTCCCCAGTGCTGGATCGCCGTGGGGGGGGGAGCGGTCGAGGTCGGGTTCCAGATGCGGTACCTGGGACTCGAGCTCGACGGCCTGTGGCGTTTCTGCCGCCACATCGAGTCGCTAGTGCCCCGGGCGGAGAGGGCGACCGCTGCGCTCGGTCGTCTTCTCCCGAACCTCGGGGGACCCTGTGGACGGGTGCGTCGCCTGTTCGCGGTGGTGGTGCGGGTTTTAGTCCTGTACGGAGCCCCTGTGTGGGCGTACGATGTCTTGGCCGGGGGGCGTAGCGGTGTGCGAGCACTGCTGCGCCGAATCGAGCGCAGGCTGGCCATTGGCATCGTGCGGGGGTATCGCACCATCTCTTACGCGACGGCGATGGTGATGTCGGGGCTTATCCCCCTCGAGCTGGAGGCCCGCGTGTTGTCGGACGTACACGGGTACGCCAGGGACCTCCAGCGGAGGGGGATGGCTCCGGATCAGGTGGCGCTCGATGTGGCGGAGTACAGGGGCCGCGCTCGGCGGGCCGCCGCCCGGGAATGGCGCGAAAGCCTTCACGGGACGGAGGAAGGAGGGAGGCGGGCCGTTCGGGCCATCCTCCCCGTGTTCGACCGGTGGAACAGGGGATGGATGGGGCATAGGGTCTCCTACCGAGTGACGCAGGTGATGACCGGGCACGGTTGCTTCGGTGTGTACCTGTGTCGCATCGGGCGGGAGGCCGAGGAGGCGTGTCACCACTGCGGCGAGTCGCGGGACACGGCGCAGCACACTCTGGAGGAGTGTCCAGCGTGGGCGGGTGAGCGCCGTGCTCTGCGGCGCGCAGTGGGCCATGACCTCTCGCTTCCGGCTGTCGTCTCGGCGGCAGCGGGCGGCGAGGGGGCGTGGAGAGGGTTCGCCTCCTTCTGCGAGCAGGTAATGCTGCAGAAGGAGGCTGCGGAACGGGGTCGTGAGCGAAATCACGATCCCGGCCGAAGGGGTGGGAGAAGGAGACGCAGGGCACGCCCCGGGGGCGTGCCTCCGTTGCGGCGTCCTTAACGCGGGCGGGGGCGCCCTTGGTGATCTCGAGGCGGGGGACCGACGGTCTCCTTATACTCGGTTGCCAATGGCGTCCCCGGAGGCCGTCGGACGTCTCGGGCGGGGGCCCGGACGTCCATCGGGCGGCCTAAATGGGGGGGAAGGCTTCACGTCGTCCGTTGCGTGGCGCCTTCGGATAGAGTAGGATAGGGTGGAGGCCGCGTCCCCCACCCAGGGAGGAATGCTAAGGCGGGGGCACACCGGATAGACATGCGCGCGCGGACCACGGGTGCCCCCAGGAGCCTAGGGACGGACGGGGAGGAGTTAGTGGGTATACTCGGCATTGCACCCACCAGCCGAGGAGTCCCACATAACCCGGCCCACTCCCCCCCGGGAGGGGTCGGGTATCCGTAATAGTGATTACCTCCTCGAAAAAAAAAAAAAAAAAAAAAAAAAAAAAAAAAAAAAAAAAAAAAAAAAAAAAAAAAATAGGGTTAGGGTTAGGGTTAGGGTTAGGGTTAGGGTTAGGGTTAGGGTTAGGGTTAGGGTTAGGGTTAGGGTTAGGGTTAGGGTTAGGGTTAGGGTTAGGGTTAGGGTTAGGGTTAGGGTTAGGGTTAGGGTTAGGGTTAGGGTTAGGGTTAGGGTTAGGGTTAGGGTTAGGGTTAGGGTTAGGGTTAGGGTTAGGGTTAGGGTTAGGGTTAGGGTTAGGGTTAGGGTTAGGGTTAGGGTTAGGGTTAGGGTTAGGGTTAGGGTTAGGGTTAGGGTTAGGGTTAGGGTTAGGGTTAGGGTTAGGGTTAGGGTTAGGGTTAGGGTTAGGGTTAGGGTTAGGGTTAGGGTTAGGGTTAGGGTTAGGGTTAGGGTTAGGGTTAGGGTTAGGGTTAGGGTTAGGGTTAGGGTTAGGGTTAGGGTTAGGGTTAGGGTTAGGGTTAGGGTTAGGGTTAGGGTTAGGGTTAGGGTTAGGGTTAGGGTTAGGGTTAGGGTTAGGGTTAGGGTTAGGGTTAGGGTTAGGGTTAGGGTTAGGGTTAGGGTTAGGGTTAGGGTTAGGGTTAGGGTTAGGGTTAGGGTTAGGGTTAGGGTTAGGGTTAGGGTTAGGGTTAGGGTTAGGGTTAGGGTTAGGGTTAGGGTTAGGGTTAGGGTTAGGGTTAGGGTTAGGGTTAGGGTTAGGGTTAGGGTTAGGGTTAGGGTTAGGGTTAGGGTTAGGGTTAGGGTTAGGGTTAGGGTTAGGGTTAGGGTTAGGGTTAGGGTTAGGGTTAGGGTTAGGGTTAGGGTTAGGGTTAGGGTTAGGGTTAGGGTTAGGGTTAGGGTTAGGGTTAGGGTTAGGGTTAGGGTTAGGGTTAGGGTTAGGGTTAGGGTTAGGGTTAGGGTTAGGGTTAGGGTTAGGGTTAGGGTTAGGGTTAGGGTTAGGGTTAGGGTTAGGGTTAGGGTTAGGGTTAGGGTTAGGGTTAGGGTTAGGGTTAGGGTTAGGGTTAGGGTTAGGGTTAGGGTTAGGGTTAGGGTTAGGGTTAGGGTTAGGGTTAGGGTTAGGGTTAGGGTTAGGGTTAGGGTTAGGGTTAGGGTTAGGGTTAGGGTTAGGGTTAGGGTTAGGGTTAGGGTTAGGGTTAGGGTTAGGGTTAGGGTTAGGGTTAGGGTTAGGGTTAGGGTTAGGGTTAGGGTACACCCTCTTCCCCGCTGGTGATGGGAACGAGGGGAGGAGGGAACGCGCCCCGGATCCGACCATTGAGTGGTCGGACGAATTCCGGGTCACCGAGTGGGAGCTGTACCGGGCCGTCCGGGAACTCCGGGCCGGGGGCAAGAAGGCCCCTGGCCCCGATGGGGTTCCCGGTGGTATAATGGCCTTAGCTCTGGAGGTCCTCGCCCCGGCGTTCAGGAGCGTCATGGACGCGAGCCTGCGCCGGGGAGTCTTCCCCAAGGAATGGAAAAAAGCGTGCCTGGTTCTCCTCCAAAAGGATGGGAAACCCGCAGAGTCTCCCTCTGCATACCGGCCGGTTTGTTTACTCGACGAGGCGGGCAAGCTATTCGAAAGGATAATTGCCGCCCGCCTCGTCGAGCACCTGTCGCGGGGTGGTCCCGACCTGAGCGACAGCCAGTATGGATTCCGGAGGGGGCGCTCCACAATTGACGCCCTGGAGCGTCTGCGCCTCCTCCGTGAACGGGCTGTCGCTCGGGGCGGGGCGTTGTTGGCGGTGTCGTTAGACATATCTAACGCCTTCAACGCCCTGCCCTGGAAGGAGATAGTGGGGGCGATGGAGTATTTCCAGGTGCCCCCCTATCTCCGGAAGGTGGTCGGTGACTACCTCCGCGGCAGGAAAGTGATGTTTACCGGCCGGTATAGCATCGTGAACACGAGGGAGACGCACCGCGGCGTTCCACAGGGGTCGGTCCTCGGACCGCTCCTGTGGAACTTGGCTTACGACGCGGTGCTGCGGGTTGTCCTCCCCCCGGATACGGGTGTCATCTGCTACGCAGATGACACCCTGGTATATGCCATGGGGGGGGACTGGGGGAGAACCAGGCACCTGTGTGAGGCCGCCCTGGACCGCGTGGTCGGGCGAATCCGGAGGATGGGGTTGACCGTGGCCGCCGCAAAGACCGAGGCGATCTGGATGTACGGATCGCCTCGGCCGCGGCGGCTACCCCATGGTCAGAACCTCCGGATTCGCGTCGCTGAAACCTCCGTCGAGATCGGGCCCAGGATGAGATACCTGGGCCTGGTCATAGACGGCCGCTGGCGATTCGAAGAACACTTCGAGCTCCTCGCCCCCCGACTAGAGAAGACGGCAGCCGCATTGGCGCGGCTGCTGCCGAATGTCGGGGGGCCGGATTTGAAAGTGCGCCGCCTCTATACGGAGGTGGTGCGGTCTATAGCCCTGTATGGGGCCCCCGTATGGCACCGCTCGCTCAGGGCCAGCACGCCAAGCCGCAAACTCCTAGAAAGAGTGCGGCGGCGGCTGGCCTTGCGGGTCATACGGGGGTACCGCACCATCTCCACCGAGGCGGCGGGACTCCTCGCCGTGATTCCACCCTTCACTGTGGTGGCGGCGGAGCGGGCGAAGCTATACCACATCGCCCGCTCCTTCCGCCGCCCGCCGGGGGTGGAACTCACGCGCGAGGAGGAGGAGGAGCTCGAGGGCCAGAATCGCCAGGCCCGGACGGAAGCTTTTTCGGAGTGGAGGGCGATGTTGGCGCCCTCCACACGTCCGATTGTCCGGGCCCTCCTGCCCATATTTCATATATGGTGCAGGAGGCGGGGAAGGTTGACCTTCCGCCTCACGCAGGTGCTCTCCGGCCACGGTTGCTTCGGAGAGTACCTGCACAGAATGGGGCGGGAGCCGACTGCGCAGTGCCACCACTGCGGCGAAGATGTGGACACGGCGCGGCACACTCTGGAGGAGTGCCCAGCTTGGGCCGAGCCGCGCCGTGTCCTTAGAGCCGCGGTGGAAGGGTGGGACCTCTCGCTGTCGACCGTGGTCGACCACATGGTCGACAGCGTGAGGTCGTGGAAGGCGGTGGCCTCCTTCTGCGATGATGTGATCAAGCAGAAGGAGGCCGCCGAGCGGGCCCGGGAACGGGACCCGGGCTCTGCGAGGCGTATTTGGGCGCGGGGACGACCCCCGCGCCGACGTGTGCCCCCCAGTAGGGGGGCGGAGAGGGTAGGGAGGGCGCGGTGGTCTCCCCCGCGTCAACGTGTGCCCCCGGTGGTGGGGGGCGGAGTGGGGTTGGCGCGGGGAGTTCCCCCGCGCTCTGTTATGCCCCCACCACTGGGGGCGGCGAATTTGGGGGCCCGGGGCGTGAGCTGACCCGGGCCCCCGGGGGGGAGCATAGCTCCCCCCGTGATAGGCCGACACCCCCCGGGTTAATTTCCCGGTTTGGGGGGGTGTCGGTCCGTCCCTCCCGTTAGGGGAGGGGGATTCGTGGGGGGATTTGGGTGAGGAAGGGTCGGGGCGTGCCGGATCGCGCCTCCGACGGCCCTTCCTTCCGGTGGCGGCGTCTTCCTGCCTCGGCCGGGGCTGGTTCCTTCGGGATACCGGCCCCGAGCGGGGCATGAAGACTCCGGGAGCTGTGGGTGGACCGAGCTGGGGCTCGGGAAGCCCAATCCGAAGGCTCCAGGGATGGGGACACCGGGCGGGTCCCTCCGCCCGGGGTCTTATAGCGTAGGCAGTGGGGGAGGTTAACCCCTCCCCCGGGGCATGATGATAGCTGGGAGGTGTCCTGTTGAGTACTCGCGTGATCCAGGCACCTCCCGTGTAGCTTAGGTGGGCGTGAGGTTTTAGTGGGTAGTCTCCGGGGGCTCCGCCCCCCGGAGAGAATCCCACATAACCCCGGCTTCCCCCAGGGAGCCGGGGTATGTATAAAACATTTCCTCACGGAAAAAAAAAAAAAAAAAAAAAAAAAAAAGGGTTAGGGTTAGGGTTAGGGTTAGGGTTAGGGTTAGGGTTAGGGTTAGGGTTAGGGTTAGGGTTAGGGTTAGGGTTAGGGTTAGGGTTAGGGTTAGGGTTAGGGTTAGGGTTAGGGTTAGGGTTAGGGTTAGGGTTAGGGTTAGGGTTAGGGTTAGGGTTAGGGTTAGGGTTAGGGTTAGGGTTAGGGTTAGGGTTAGGGTTAGGGTTAGGGTTAGGGTTAGGGTTAGGGTTAGGGTTAGGGTTAGGGTTAGGGTTAGGGTTAGGGTTAGGGTTAGGGTTAGGGTTAGGGTTAGGGTTAGGGTTAGGGTTAGGGTTAGGGTTAGGGTTAGGGTTAGGGTTAGGGTTAGGGTTAGGGTTAGGGTTAGGGTTAGGGTTAGGGTTAGGGTTAGGGTTAGGGTTAGGGTTAGGGTTAGGGTTAGGGTTAGGGTTAGGGTTAGGGTTAGGGTTAGGGTTAGGGTTAGGGTTAGGGTTAGGGTTAGGGTTAGGGTTAGGGTTAGGGTTAGGGTTAGGGTTAGGGTTAGGGTTAGGGTTAGGGTTAGGGTTAGGGTTAGGGTTAGGGTTAGGGTTAGGGTTAGGGTTAGGGTTAGGGTTAGGGTTAGGGTTAGGGTTAGGGTTAGGGTTAGGGTTAGGGTTAGGGTTAGGGTTAGGGTTAGGGTTAGGGTTAGGGTTAGGGTTAGGGTTAGGGTTAGGGTTAGGGTTAGGGTTAGGGTTAGGGTTAGGGTTAGGGTTAGGGTTAGGGTTAGGGTTAGGGTTAGGGTTAGGGTTAGGGTTAGGGTTAGGGTTAGGGTTAGGGTTAGGGTTAGGGTTAGGGTTAGGGTTAGGGTTAGGGTTAGGGTTAGGGTTAGGGTTAGGGTTAGGGTTAGGGTTAGGGTTAGGGTTAGGGTTAGGGTTAGGGTTAGGGTTAGGGTTAGGGTTAGGGTTAGGGTTAGGGTTAGGGTTAGGGTTAGGGTTAGGGTTAGGGTTAGGGTTAGGGTTAGGGTTAGGGTTAGGGTTAGGGTTAGGGTTAGGGTTAGGGTTAGGGTTAGGGTTAGGGTTAGGGTTAGGGTTAGGGTTAGGGTTAGGGTTAGGGTTAGGGTTAGGGTTAGGGTTAGGGTTAGGGTTAGGGTTAGGGTTAGGGTTAGGGTTAGGGTTAGGGTTAGGGTTAGGGTTAGGGTTAGGGTTAGGGTTAGGGTTAGGGTTAGGGTTAGGGTTAGGGTTAGGGTTAGGGTTAGGGTTAGGGTTAGGGTTAGGGTTAGGGTTAGGGTTAGGGTTAGGGTTAGGGTTAGGGTTAGGGTTAGGGTTAGGGTTAGGGTTAGGGTTAGGGTTAGGGTTAGGGTTAGGGTTAGGGTTAGGGTTAGGGTTAGGGTTAGGGTTAGGGTTAGGGTTAGGGTTAGGGTTAGGGTTAGGGTTAGGGTTAGGGTTAGGGTTAGGTTAGGGTTAGGGTTAGGGTTAGGGTTAGGGTTAGGGTTAGGGTTAGGGTTAGGGTTAGGGTTAGGGTTAGGGTTAGGGTTAGGGTTAGGGTTAGGGTTAGGGTTAGGGTTAGGGTTAGGGTTAGGGTTAGGGTTAGGGTTAGGGTTAGGGTTAGGGTTAGGGTTAGGGTTAGGGTTAGGGTTAGGGTTAGGGTTAGGGTTAGGGTTAGGGTTAGGGTTAGGGTTAGGGTTAGGGTTAGGGTTAGGGTTAGGGTTAGGGTTAGGGTTAGGGTTAGGGTTAGGGTTAGGGTTAGGGTTAGGGTTAGGGTTAGGGTTAGGGTTAGGGTTAGGGTTAGGGTTAGGGTTAGGGTTAGGGTTAGGGTTAGGGTTAGGGTTAGGGTTAGGGTTAGGGTTAGGGTTAGGGTTAGGGTTAGGGTTAGGGTTTAGGGTTAGGGTTAGGGTTAGGGTTAGGGTTAGGGTTAGGGTTAGGGTTAGGGTTAGGGTTAGGGTTAGGGTTAGGGTTAGGGGGTTAGGGTTAGGGTTAGGGTTAGGGTTAGGGTTAGGGTTAGGGTTAGGGTTAGGGTTAGGGTTAGGGTTAGGGTTAGGGTTAGGGTTAGGGTTAGGGTTAGGGTTAGGGTTAGGGTTAGGGTTAGGGTTAGGGTTAGGTTAGGGTTAGGTTAGGGTAGGGTTAGGGTTTAGGGTTAGGGTTAGGGTTAGGGTTAGGGTTAGGGTTAGGGTTAGGGTTAGGGTTAGGGTTAGGGTTAGGGTTAGGGTTAGGGTTAGGGTTAGGGTTAGGGTTAGGGTTAGGGTTAGGTTAGGGTTAGGGTTAGGGTTAGGGTTAGGGTTAGGGTTAGGGTTAGGGTTAGGTTAGGGTTAGGGTTAGGGTTAGGGTTAGGGTTAGGTTAGGGTTAGGGTTAGGGTTAGGGTTAGGGTTAGGGTTAGGGTTAGGGTTAGGGTTAGGGTTAGGGTTAGGGTTAGGGTTAGGGTTAGGGTTAGGGTTAGGGTTAGGGTTAGGGTTAGGGTTAGGGTTAGGGTTAGGGTTAGGGTTAGGGTTAGGGTTAGGGTTAGGGTTAGGGTTAGGGTTAGGGTTAGGGTTAGGGTTAGGGTTAGGGTTAGGGTTAGGGTTAGGGTTAGGGTTAGGGTTAGGGTTAGGGTTAGGGTTAGGGTTAGGGTTAGGGTTAGGGTTAGGGTTAGGGTTAGGGTTAGGTTAGGGTTAGGGTTAGGGTTAGGGTTAGGGTTAGGGTTAGGGTTAGGGTTAGGGTTAGGGTTAGGGTTAGGGTTAGGGTTAGGGTTAGGGTTAGGGTTAGGGTTAGGGTTAGGGTTAGGGTTAGGGTTAGGGTTAGGGTTAGGGTTAGGGTTAGGGTTAGGGTTAGGGTTAGGGTTAGGGTTAGGGTTAGGGTTAGGGTTAGGGTTAGGGTTAGGGTTAGGGTTAGGGTTAGGGTTAGGGTTAGGGTTAGGGTTAGGGTTAGGGTTAGGTTAGGGTTAGGGTTAGGGTTAGGGTTAGGGTTAGGGTTAGGGTTAGGGTTAGGGTTAGGGTTAGGGTTAGGGTTAGGGTTAGGGTTAGGGTTAGGGTTAGGGTTAGGGTTAGGGTTAGGTTAGGGTTAGGGTTAGGGTTAGGGTTAGGGTTAGGGTTAGGGTTAGGGTTAGGGTTAGGGTTAGGTTAGGGTTAGGGTTAGGGTTAGGTTAGGGTTAGGGTTAGGGTTAGGGTTAGGGTTAGGGTTAGGGTTAGGGTTAGGGTTAGGGTTAGGGTTAGGGTTAGGGTTAGGGTTAGGGTTAGGGTTAGGGTTAGGGTTAGGGTTAGGGTTAGGGTTAGGGTTAGGGTTAGGGTTAGGGTTAGGGTTAGGGTTAGGGTTAGGTTAGGGTTAGGGTTAGGGTTAGGGTTAGGGTTAGGGTTAGGGTTAGGGTTAGGGTTAGGGTTAGGGTTAGGGTTAGGGTTAGGGTTAGGGTTAGGGTTAGGGTTAGGGTTAGGGTTAGGGTTAGGGTTAGGGTTAGGGTAGGTTAGGGTTAGGGTTAGGGTTAGGGTTAGGGTTAGGGTTAGGGTTAGGGTTAGGGTTAGGGTTAGGGTTAGGGTTAGGGTTAGGGTTAGGGTTAGGGTTAGGGTTAGGGTTAGGGTTAGGGTTAGGGTTAGGGTTAGGGTTAGGGTTAGGGTTAGGGTTAGGGTTAGGGTTAGGGTTAGGGTTAGGGTTAGGGTTAGGGTTAGGGTTAGGGTTAGGGTTAGGGTTAGGGTTAGGGTTAGGGTTAGGGTTAGGGTTAGGGTTAGGGTTAGGGTTAGGGTTAGGGTTAGGGTTAGGGTTAGGGTTAGGGTTAGGGTTAGGGTTAGGGTTAGGGTTAGGGTTAGGGTTAGGGTTAGGGTTAGGGTTAGGGTTAGGGTTAGGGTTAGGGTTAGGGTTAGGGTTAGGGTTAGGGTTAGGGTTAGGGTTAGGTTAGGGTTAGGGTTAGGGTTAGGGTTAGGGTTAGGGTTAGGGTTAGGGTTAGGGTTAGGGTTAGGGTTAGGGTTAGGGTTAGGGTTAGGGTTAGGGTTAGGGTTAGGGTTAGGGTTAGGGTTAGGGTTAGGGTTAGGGTTAGGGTTAGGGTTAGGGTTAGGGTTAGGGTTAGGGTTAGGGTTAGGGTTAGGGTTAGGGTTAGGGTTAGGGTTAGGGTTAGGGTTAGGGTTAGGGTTAGGGTTAGGGTTAGGGTTAGGGTTAGGGTTAGGGTTAGGGTTAGGGTTAGGGTTAGGGTTAGGGTTAGGGTTAGGTTAGGGTTAGGGTTAGGGTTAGGGTTAGGGTTAGGGTTAGGGTTAGGGTTAGGGTTAGGGTTAGGGTTAGGGTTAGGGTTAGGGTTAGGGTTAGGGTTAGGGTTAGGGTTAGGGTTAGGGTTAGGGTTAGGGTTAGGGTTAGGGTTAGGGTTAGGGTTAGGGTTAGGGTTAGGGTTAGGGTTAGGGTTAGGGTTAGGGTTAGGGTTAGGGTTAGGGTTAGGGTTAGGGTTAGGGTTAGGGTTAGGGTTAGGGTTAGGGTTAGGGTTAGGGTTAGGGTTAGGGTTAGGGTTAGGGTTAGGGTTAGGGTTAGGGTTAGGGTTAGGGTTAGGGTTAGGGTTAGGGTTAGGGTTAGGGTTAGGGTTAGGGTTAGGGTTAGGGTTAGGGTTAGGGTTAGGGTTAGGGTTAGGGTTAGGGTTAGGGTTAGGGTTAGGGTTAGGGTTAGGGTTAGGGTTAGGGTTAGGGTTAGGGTTAGGGTTAGGGTTAGGGTTAGGGTTAGGGTTAGGGTTAGGGTTAGGGTTAGGGTTAGGGTTAGGGTTAGGGTTAGGGTTAGGGTTAGGGTTAGGGTTAGGGTTAGGGTTAGGGTTAGGGTTAGGGTTAGGGTTAGGGTTAGGGTTAGGGTTAGGGTTAGGGTTAGGGTTAGGGTTAGGGTTAGGGTTAGGGTTAGGGTTAGGGTTAGGGTTAGGTTAGGGTTAGGGTTAGGGTTAGGGTTAGGGTTAGGGTTAGGGTTAGGGTTAGGGTTAGGGTTAGGGTTAGGGTTAGGGTTAGGGTTAGGGTTAGGGTTAGGGTTAGGGTTAGGGTTAGGGTTAGGGTTAGGGTTAGGGTTAGGGTTAGGGTTAGGGTTAGGGTTAGGGTTAGGGTTAGGGTTAGGGTTAGGGTTAGGGTTAGGGTTAGGGTTAGGGTTAGGGTTAGGGTTAGGGTTAGGGTTAGGGTTAGGGTTAGGGTTAGGGTTAGGGTTAGGGTTAGGGTTAGGGTTAGGGTTAGGGTTAGGGTTAGGGTTAGGGTTAGGGTTAGGGTTAGGGTTAGGGTTAGGGTTAGGGTTAGGGTTAGGGTTAGGGTTAGGGTTAGGGTTAGGGTTAGGGTTAGGGTTAGGGTTAGGGTTAGGGTTAGGGTTAGGGTTAGGGTTAGGGTTAGGGTTAGGGTTAGGGTTAGGGTTAGGGTTAGGGTTAGGGTTAGGGTTAGGGTTAGGGTTAGGGTTAGGGTTAGGGTTAGGGTTAGGGTTAGGGTTAGGGTTAGGGTTAGGGTTAGGGTTAGGGTTAGGGTTAGGGTTAGGGTTAGGGTTAGGGTTAGGGTTAGGGTTAGGGTTAGGGTTAGGGTTAGGGTTAGGGTTAGGGTTAGGGTTAGGGTTAGGGTTAGGGTTAGGGTTAGGGTTAGGGTTAGGGTTAGGGTTAGGGTTAGGGTTAGGGTTAGGGTTAGGGTTAGGGTTAGGGTTAGGGTTAGGGTTAGGGTTAGGGTTAGGGTTAGGGTTAGGGTTAGGGTTAGGGTTAGGGTTAGGGTTAGGGTTAGGGTTAGGGTTAGGGTTAGGGTTAGGGTTAGGGTTAGGGTTAGGGTTAGGGTTAGGGTTAGGGTTAGGGTTAGGGTTAGGGTTAGGGTTAGGGTTAGGGTTAGGGTTAGGGTTAGGGTTAGGGTTAGGGTTAGGGTTAGGGTTAGGGTTAGGGTTAGGGTTAGGGTTAGGGTTAGGGTTAGGGTTAGGGTTAGGGTTAGGGTTAGGGTTAGGGTTAGGGTTAGGGTTAGGGTTAGGGTTAGGGTTAGGGTTAGGGTTAGGGTTAGGGTTAGGGTTAGGGTTAGGGTTAGGGTTAGGGTTAGGGTTAGGGTTAGGGTTAGGGTTAGGGTTAGGGTTAGGGTTAGGGTTAGGGTTAGGGTTAGGGTTAGGGTTAGGGTTAGGGTTAGGGTTAGGGTTAGGGTTAGGGTTAGGGTTAGGGTTAGGGTTAGGGTTAGGGTTAGGGTTAGGGTTAGGGTTAGGGTTAGGGTTAGGGTTAGGGTTAGGGTTAGGGTTAGGGTTAGGGTTAGGGTTAGGGTTAGGGTTAGGGTTAGGGTTAGGGTTAGGGTTAGGGTTAGGGTTAGGGTTAGGGTTAGGGTTAGGGTTAGGGTTAGGGTTAGGGTTAGGGTTAGGGTTAGGGTTAGGGTTAGGGTTAGGGTTAGGGTTAGGGTTAGGGTTAGGGTTAGGGTTAGGGTTAGGGTTAGGGTTAGGGTTAGGGTTAGGGTTAGGGTTAGGGTTAGGGTTAGGGTTAGGGTTAGGGTTAGGGTTAGGGTTAGGGTTAGGGTTAGGGTTAGGGTTAGGGTTAGGGTTAGGGTTAGGGTTAGGGTTAGGGTTAGGGTTAGGGTTAGGGTTAGGGTTAGGGTTAGGGTTAGGGTTAGGGTTAGGGTTAGGGTTAGGGTTAGGGATAGGGTTAGGGTTAGGGTTAGGGTTAGGGTTAGGGTTAGGGTTAGGGTTAGGGTTAGGGTTAGGGTTAGGGTTAGGGTTAGGGTTAGGGTTAGGGTTAGGGTTAGGGTTAGGGTTAGGGTTAGGGTTAGGGTTAGGGTTAGGGTTAGGGTTAGGGTTAGGGTTAGGGTTAGGGTTAGGGTTAGGGTTAGGGTTAGGGTTAGGGTTAGGGTTAGGGTTAGGGTTAGGGTTAGGGTTAGGGTTAGGGTTAGGGTTAGGGTTAGGGTTAGGGTTAGGGTTAGGGTTAGGGTTAGGGTTAGGGTTAGGGTTAGGGTTAGGGTTAGGGTTAGGGTTAGGGTTAGGGTTAGGGTTAGGGTTAGGGTTAGGGTTAGGGTTAGGGTTAGGGTTAGGGTTAGGGTTAGGGTTAGGGTTAGGGTTAGGGTTAGGGTTAGGGTTAGGGTTAGGGTTAGGGTTAGGGTTAGGGTTAGGGTTAGGGTTAGGGTTAGGGTTAGGGTTAGGGTTAGGGTTAGGGTTAGGGT